>NC_141103.1:33883191-34183191 GCF_041138505.1 Cibotium barometz
CCTACTACCGTACCGCGAAAAAAAATCTCTTCACAGAGGGGTTCTGCACAAAAGTTCCACATTTCCATGCACCTATGATCGGGTAGATTTGTACAAAATAACCCTCTTTTCATCGAAGTAAACACCCCCGAAGCTCCCTCGCTTATAAGGTCGGACCCATCGGTCAATACCGCGTGGTGTCAAACGGTGCTTGTCTTTGACAGTACCAGTGAAAGTGAAGACCACCCCAGCACAGGGGATGAGGAACTCCTGCCTTGAGAGAGGAGAGCCTGAACTTTAGTGTGCATGGACAGAACATCTGTCCAAGAGCAAGCTCCTACCTCTCCCACATATTCGCAGAGAAGCCTAGCTTCGAGACTCTGCAATTTTATCTTGGGAAACACACAGTAGTCATAAGAACCACAACCCAGGGTGAGAGGCATGGACCAACCACAAGAAAGCGAGCCCACTCCATCTCTAGATCCTAGAGCAGAAGTAGGGCAAAGTGAAAGCCAACAAACCCAGACTGAACCACCAATCTGGAGAGCTGTGCTTGTCTCAGGTGTGGCTGATCCTTATAGGGCCCAATGTTTGATACAAAACCTAGGGCCAGGTCCATCATCCCAAGGACCAGAAACGTCTCACCAAAGGAAAAGGGTCTACCCAGGCCCTTCACATCAACCCGTTTCACCTGTATATCAGTAGTACCCACCACAGAGGAGTTTACCTTGGGTACCACATGGGATCACAAGGGGTACATACTAACCCACCTATCAGACAAGGGCCTCTAATGGTATATTATTCTCCTAGCCCCACTCCTCCACCAACCCTTCCTCAAACTGCTCCTGCTCCCAGCCATGGCACGACTGACACACTAGAAATGTTGAGATTGGCCATGGAAATAGGGAGGGGGGTGGCTGCAAGTATCATACCTCCAGCACTAGTACAACCTACACCTGCACCAAGATTAGAGCAGAATAAACCCGCTAACATCTCGAAGCTTATCATGAAATTTGATGGGACTGGAGATCCAATCCCACATTTGTAGATGTTTAATCAAATTTGTGAAGCCTTCGGCCATGTAGAGGATCAAGTAAAGATGAGTGCCTTTGGCCTCACCTTGATGGCAAAGTCAAGGTGAGTGCCTTTGGCCTCACCCTTGATGGCAAAGTCAAGGTGAGTGCCTTTGGCCTCACCCTTGATGGCAAAGTGGGCCAATGGTTTAGGTCCTTGAAAATGGAGGATAAAGGCACCTTTGAAGCCTTAAAAGAGGCCTTCAAGATAGGGTATTCTCGCCAACATACCAGATGGAGCCTAGTTGAGTAGCTACATAATGTAAGACAAAAGGAAGGAGAAACCATCAGAGACTACATCAATAGAGTTAGATATCTCCACTCGTGCTGTAGTGCCAGAGATAAGTTCTCTGATGAAAGGTTAATAAGGAGATTTCTAGAGGGTCTTGATGATGTGCCCTTACACAACTCATTGTATGCCTTGGGCCATACCGCCTTTGAGCAATGCTGCAGGAGTGCTATGGATTTTGAGGATAAGGGAGCACGTTCTCGAGAATTCTATGAAGGCACATTAGAAGATTCTTTCAAGACTACCAGCACAAAGCCTAAAGGGAAAAGCAAGGAGTCCAAATCAGGACAAAATGTAGAGCAATTGGCCATTGCATTAATGTAGCAAATGACCCAACAATGGAAAATCGGCCAAGGTAGGTCTACCCCATCTTTATCCAAAGAGGGATCTTGTATGGTGTCCTGTTTGTTGAGCTAACCATACTGGCAGCATGGAGTGTCCGCACCTGAGACCCCGCCCAAGCCTCTATTGTACATATTGTGTAAAATGGGGCAATCATGAGGTTTCCAACTGCTATCATTAGAAAGCGGCTCTAGCTTGAGCTCTACCTCACGCCTTGCCATCCAACCCTAGGAAAACACTAGCTTTGCTAGCACCAGTGCTTTATAACGCACCTCAACTTGGCCAAGAAGTTGCCCAAAGAGGAATCCTTAGGGTGCCCAAAATGCCCTTACCACCCTTGGTTCTTCCACCTCAACCACCGTTGCCAAGAGTTGCACTAGTTCGTCAGCTAACCCTGACGAAAATCTTTGAAGATGGGAATGAGGGGGAAATTTTGTAAGTTCCCACTCATGAAACCCTAGATCTAACAAGCCCACCCTCTCAAACCTTAATTCTCTATGTTATGGAGGGAGACCAAATGTACCTGGTGTACTTAGCAGCCCCCATGCTGTAGGCTAGAGGAGACATGAATAGGATGGTTAAATGGCCACCCATACAGTGCTATGATTGCCTGGGACCTCACGAAGTGGCCAAGTGTCCCAATAGGAAAGGGATGGCGAGTACCTCTGCAGGTGCTCCCGCCTTGACTCCCATGTGTGTTGATCACATGTATAAGGATTGTCCACTAAGACCTGGAAAATGACAGGAAGGGCTCCCAAAGAAAATTCGAGCAGCACTAGCCTTAACTTGCTGAGCATTAGAGACGGTTTCATCAGAGTAGTCCCACTTAACGCTGTAACTAGATTGTAGAATAGTCAGAGGGCCGTAGCTCACACTGCGTGGAGGCATCAACCTCACGAGACCACGGCCAAACAAGCTAGTGCTCGTGAACAAGAATGAGAAACTATGTGCTCAAGAAATAAAACCATAAATATCGGTAAGGGTGAGAGCCGAGTGGTTATCAAAAGTGGTTTAGAAGATGGCATGACAACTCATGCGTCAACTTCTTCATCTGAAGAAGAAGACTTGCTATGCTATGCCACCCGAGCCAAAGAACCTATCGACATGCATCAACTACCAAAAAAAGCTCACTGAATATCCTAACCCTATAGAGGAAAAAGCTCACTGAATATCCTAACCCTATAGAGGAAAAAGAGAGACTCTTGGCAGCCCAAAAGTTGGTCAGGGAATGCCAAAGGCAAATGGAAGATGAGCCTCCTACTATAGCCTATCTTGAACCATGCCCATCGGTCTCAAATTTGAGACCTGTGGAAGAAGCTCAAGTATATCCTAGAGAGATCCTAGACCATTCACCCCCACAAAGGCTAGTAGAAGCTACATCTTCCACTGCAGCAGCTACCCCTCAGCAAGGAGACAGGGTGGCTGAATATCTTAGAAACCTGGGGGATGACCATCTTAGGGAAACGAGCACAGAAATCCCTATTCCCATCCCATACACTCAAAAGAGCTTAAGACTTAGCTGAACCAGCCTTCCTCTCACGCGAAACAACCCCCGTTCCAAGATACATTGCAGGTCTCTCCTCCTTCCTCTCTTCTCAGGTCCAAATCCCTATCGGCACTTTGCTCCAAAGCAGCTCAAGTTTATGGAATGATCTGAAGGATTGGATGGAAGGACGCCTTGGGGCAGGCATGCACGAAACTATGGAGCTTGACAACTCTAATGAATCCGAGGAAGAAGAATTTTGTATACCCCACTCAATGCAGCCTTGCCAATAACCTTCGATGGTCTTCAAGTTATAGCAATCTTGGATGGAGGAACGAGAGTGAGCACTATTACTAAATAATGCTTGGAAAAATGGGGAGCACTCCCCTTGGATGATACCACATTGTTGGTTAAACTTGCTGATGGAGCCACAGCTAGATCCATTGGTCTACTGAGGGATCTTAAAATTAAGATCCTGGGAACTACTTACCGTCACACCTTTGTGGTGATGAATTTTGGATGTCAACCAGTTTCTTACGACTACATCCTTAGCAGACCATTCATGAGAGAATCTAAAATGATTTATGATTGGGATATCGACCACATATACATTGAGAGAAAAGATCTAACATTCAAGATCAATCTACACACGTGGAAGGTACACCCTATGAGCGGAAGACCATTCGCAGAGGACTCTGTCACAACAACGCGATCCCTTGCAGTCCATCTATGTCAGACATGCCGCAAGACACTCGAAGATGAGAAGGATAGTGAAGGAGTGTGCTCTTCTCCCCAGAGCTAGAAGACTCTGAAAACTAGATGCAACATTTTACCTAGAAGCACTGGCACAAGGTTTGCTACAGTAGACGGGCAGGAGATTACATCTCTATATATGCATAGTTTAGCATACCTGCCCAATGTCGCCACCCAAGAACCCAAACAAGTTATTAGAACAAAACCATCAAGGGGTGCGTGCTTCCATGGAACTCATAGGCTTGAGGGATTCCCTGGGCCACCAGAACAATACGTCTTCCTAGACAATTCAAATACCCACTTGCTCAAGTATGTGGGCAATGGAAGCACATGACCACTTCAATGAAACGTGGCAAAAGGAGTTTGCTAATAGCTTCCTTCTGATGATCCACACGACCATTCCACAACCAGCAGGGTGCGTCCAGTCCAAACTAAAATCAAAGAAGCTTTGCCACTTAGCTCGCAAAAAGCACACAACAAGAAGTTAGCATTGGCTGTTGAAAAAGAAGCCAAAAAGCTAGTTGATGAAGAAAGTGCTAAAGCCGAAGAGACTAGACGGGTGCCTAAACATTTCAAGACCTTTCGGATGGTCGAGTAATTTGTCCAATATGATTTGGCTCAAAGGTTTGATAGTGGACAACCAGGGACCTCTTATGAATGATCCAGCTAAGGACAAGGAGATAAATTTGGTAGGCCTAGGTGAGGACTTGAGGCCGGTGTATATTGGAAAAACTCTTGGTGGTATTTAAAAAAACGTTCGTCCGTCCGTCCGTCCGTCTCGTTGTTGTTGTTGGTTGCCGCATGCAATTATGTAGAGTTGCCGCATGCAACTCTACATAATTGAAGTCCCCCATCAGATCGAGTGCATCTCGAAACTCTGAATTGGCTACATGTTAAGTGCCCTTCAAGCACTTAGCCGATTTTCCAATGAGATTTGATCCAGGGTTGGTAATCCAATAGTAGTCTCATCAGTGGGCACATGAAAAGAGCTTTCCCCATATGGGCTGCTTATTGTCATCTCTTTTTTGAAATACTACTCTACAGTAATACGTCTCGAAAGGAAGAAAAGTGAGACTTGAGGACCCAAAATGACAAAAAAAAGCTTTAGAGACGCTGAGAGAGAAGCACGTAGAAAAGTGAGAAGGGAGGACTTTAAACATAGAATGACTTCTCAGATGGTGAGAAAAGAAGACCCCTCCAAAACTCACAACCCAAAACACAGAGCAATGAGAAGTGAGAAATGGGGACCAAAAGTACAGCTCACGTGAAGAAAGTAATGATTGGAAGAGAGAGAGGCAACAACCTAGAACACAAAGCACGTTGATACATTTTATAGATGGGAACGAGGTGGTCATAGTTAGCTGGTTTCACGACCCTGCTACTCTTGACGCCACCTAGTTTAAGGTCGAATCATCCACTTGATCTTGTTTTACCAGATCATTCTACAAGATAAGTGCTCAGAGATAAATACTCTGAGGTAAGTGCATTCGTGGGGCTTAATCCCTTCACTCTTGGGCACCCAAAAAAGCTTGGAATTGATTGCACTAACCATTAGAATAGATATCAAAGGCTTTTAATGGTTGAAACTTCCCCAACAACACGACTTGAAAGCTCCGACGAGTTGATGATGGATTCTATATTCGTAGAGGGGATGGTCATGAGCGTACAAGAAAACCTTAGGCTAGCATTAAGTGACACCACATCTTTGTGTGGTTCTTTAGACGAAGCCCAAGACCTAAGTCAACTAGACATTGCTACTAGCACACTATCTAGTAGTGACACTAGCCCGAATACCACCCCCAACCAAAAACTTATGCGTGATTGCCGAACCAAAGAAGAAGTTGAAAATGTAGCAGCCATGGTGAGCTATTAATGCAATGAAAGAAGAAATTGAGATTCGTGCTCAACATAGGCTAACAATTTACCCCACCCCATAGCTCCCACATCACTAACACAAACTCAACCAGAGGCTAGCCCTTTAACCATGTCCTCTAATGCAAGCGCAACTTCTAGAGGAACTTTAAGCACATGGACTTATGGATTGCTCAAGGCCCAAGATTGGCAATACAACATTGAGAAACAAGTTCTCATGGATTTAGCTACCCAACAACTATATAGTAATAATTGTTGACAAGAAATCTTATTGTTTATTGGTGTCTTTGAGAAAGGTGCTAAGAATTCACCAGAGGTTGCCAATTACCTCATGAGCATAATACAAAATGAGTGGCAACGATTAATATGCCTTATGCTTGCTTAAGAAACTACACCAACCAACTCTACCCTATCCCTAGTGGATCCGGCACCCCAACTAGCTGAACTAAGCCAAATCCCATTAGAATTTACAAATCAAGAGTAAGACAACACCCGGTCTACACAACCCTCAAAAGTAGCACTTGAAAAACAAATGCATGTCATAGTGCCAAACTTTGTAATGAATCTAGAATCGTAAGAGGCACACAATGACCAAATAGAGCCGTTAGTGCCCATTGCTCAAGCAATTCCTACACAGCCTACCTCAAAGGCTCCAAAGAACTCAACAAATGTTACTCCATCTTCTAGAGGATATCTGAGCACATGGAAGAATGGGTTACTCAAAAGTGTAGATTGGGATACAACATTGGGACCCAACTACTCAAGGACTTGTCCACGCACCAAATCTATGAAGTCCTTTGGCAAGAAATTGTGCAAGCTATATCTATTACCATGAAACAAGCTGACCATATTCAAAAGGTTACCAATTGCATTGCTAAGATAGTTCAAAATGAGCGATACTTGCTTGCAACCGCCCTACCTACAAATGTGCCCAGGCCACAAGCTTAGGAAAATAAGGTAGAAATTGGGGTCTCGGAATTGGTGGGAACATCACCTCAAAGCCCATCATGTGCTACTTCTATTATGCCACCACCAGGATTTCCAGAAAAATAAGCTCCAAATACAGGGGCATAACAATGAGATGCTCACTACCAATGTGGCTATGGCAATCGACGAGAATGAGTTTCCTAGATCAAGCTCACAAGCTATGAAAATGAATGATATGGCTAGCTCAACTGAGAACACCATGGATCCACAAGGATGACCGATTGCTAATGCTCCATGCTAAAATGCTAGTTCTATTAGCTTTTTGGATTCTTAACAACAATAACTTCCCCTAAAGATAGCCCAAAATCTCCTCAATCACCTACTTCAAGCTCTAGGGTTATTAAAAAAGAAACCATTGGTACCATAGAAATGAACCATGAGTAGACTTCCCAAAGACCCTTGTGAGCACATGGACGAAAGGAATTCTAAAGGGACAATATAGGGAGTATAACATAGCAACAAACATGCTTATGGGTCTTGTCACCGAGAGAAATGCCATCCTTTGGTTTGGCAAGCAAGTGGCCATTGAGGAACTTGGAATCGAACCAAGTCTTCATTTGATGATGATGGGACTGGATCACTCCATGGCGAAAGAAATGAGAAAGGAGAAAAACATTGTTCCTCATGCTAAGAAATCTCGTGAGCTCTCAAAGACAGATGCACCTTTAGTTGCTCTAGTCTCTAAGCAAGGGGACAAGCCATTAGCCAACTCACGAATTGCATCTAGCATGACATCCTAGGGATTTTTGACAAAGCCCTGAGTTGCTCCACAAAAGCCCAAGAACCATCTAACACAAGCATGAATAGAGCTCCATATGAAATTCTAGCTAATGACCCATATGTTCCTCTAGCTAGTGAAACCTTGGCGGATGACCACATCTTTGGAAAATTACTACAATGTTGCCACATATTGGCACTCTAATCACACGAATGAGATTATTCCAAAAGCTGCTATTTCATGTGTTGAAGCACCTATGGTTTTAGCTACAGTAGCTCTAGAACCAGAAAGAAAATGCATTGAGTTGGCTAGTCCCTATGGAAAAGCGCTATTTAGTGCTTTGATTGATGGGAAAACCATGCACAACTTAATCTTGTTTGCTGCTTGGTGCCAACTGGAAAAACCTGAGCTTGAACCAATTAAAGTTTGAGTGAGGGGTAGCAAGAAGAAAAATATAAAGGTGCTTGGTATGTTAAAAAATGAGACCTATTGTGATAATCAATGCTTGATTTTGGTGACTTCCTAGTCTTGCCTAAAAGCTAATCACCCTTGGTTACAATTGGTTGTGACAAGTGCAAAAGGTAAAAGTGACTTTGCTGCAAAAGAGATTGAACATATGGTAGAACATCCCAGCTGCAAAACTCTGGTCTTTATGCAACCTTCAGTGAAGTTGCTAGATCTCAAGGATGATCACAAGGACAGATCTTTGCCATTAAATGGATCTGAAGGTAGTTTCTCAAAACTCTCTACACCATTGTTAATGGAATATTCTTCAACCTCAACTACTACAAAAAAGAAAAATCAAAGAGCTCATAAACGAAAACCAAAACGTGCTATAAAATCCACATATATGAATCTACTAGGGAGCAGACTTCTCGAGAAGTTCCGATAGTTTATCCAACCATTGACTCCTACCCATCCAAATCAAAGTTTACAAGAAGTAGGAGAAACAACAGTAGTAAATGGAGGAGGTCAAAGCTACAAACTACTCCATGGTGGATCCAAAAAGAGCTTTTACAAGCACAAGGCTTTTATAAAGGAAATTCTTGGATTTGGGTCCCTGAGCAAAAGCAAACTACCATCTTATCCCAGCCCAAAGAGTTAAAGCTTATGTAGAACATGCGTGTTCTTCAGATAGTTAACATGACCTTTCGCGCGCGGCTACTATGCCTTTTTGTAACTCATCTTTTTGTAACCGTGCTAAGCGCTTATTGTAAAAGAGACATGGGATGACCAAGCTTATGACTTGTATAATGCCCGTCATAAGGAATTGATGTACATAGAGCTAGTTAAACTAGGAAGACTAGTTTTGGGCCCCCATTTGTAATTGGACGGCTGGACATTGTAAATATGAGCTCATGTATATAAGACATTTCATGAAATATGAAAAGGGAATTTGTCTCAATTGAGTCTTGCCTTCTCTCTCTCTCTCTCTCTCTCTCTCTCTCTCTCTCTCTCTCTCTCTCTCTTGAGTTTATGGTTGCTTGCTTGCTTGTGTTGTGGCCTGCTTGCTTAGATTGTTGGTGTGTGTGAGTATGAATGGTAGTGCTCTCCCTTCTCTTCTCTTCTACCTTCTCATTGCTATCTACCATCCCTTTTTGCATACTATTGGCATGAGGTAGATATTGAGCTCTCCATAGCTCTTTCCCTCTTTCTCATTACCTAGACTTGGATCTCTCTTTGGGTGACACAAGGAGAGTGTGGAGTGAGCCCCTAGTGGCCTCACATTAGGGAGTTAACCCTCATAGGGTTGGCTAAGTGCCTTTCACCCCCGGCGGATTCGACCCTTGCATGCACCTTTCTCTTCTTCTTTCTGTTGTGTGTGTGAGGAAGTATGTTATCCATTAACATTTTTGGCTCCACTACCGGGGAAAGCATTTAGCTTAAGGTCCTTCACTTGATTCATTAGCTAGAGTATTTGAATTATCCTGGTTGGAGTACAAATTCGCCGATAGGATGATAAACATTGTTTTGCTTTGTGTTTTGTTGGAGATTACCCGGAGTTTGGATTATTGATTGAGCATCAAAGCATTTGAATCTTCATTGAGAGGGGAGAAATTTGTGAGTGCTCTTACCTTGCCCTTAACATTCAAGTATTTATCAATTTCTGTGTTCTTTCTTCATGTTTGCATTTTTGTTTAATCAGCTAATTAGTTTCAATTCATTAGCTTAAACCATGCATTATAGGCATCAATAAGAAGATGGAGACTAGCGCTAGCCCCTTGTAAAAACAAAATCATAAAAACTCCTTGGGAAGACACTTGAATCAATAGGAGGAGGAGGAAAATAATACGTGAAATTACATTCAATCGGGCATCTCTAAGAAGTGCACGTCCGTTTGCTCATCAGCAGGGAACGTCCATGCCAAATCTGCCACGCCTGTTCCATCTGCTTGCAGCCCACCAATCTAGCAAGATCTGCTGCCTAATTTTGGCACGATCATTAAAATTAGATTAAATGCACATATCCAAGGTGGCTGTCAAACCTGTAGCCATTAAGGCCAGTCAATTTTTTAAAATTAGATCAAATGCATTTAATTGGGCATGCAGTGCATTGAAATGCATTCAATCTAGGGGTATTTTGTATTGTCAGAGGATATCCAAGGTGGCTGTCAAACCTGTAGCCATTAAGGCCAGTCAATTTTTAAAAATTCCATGTCAGACAGTGCCACACCCGTTCGCTCACACAAGCGAACGTCCGTTCCAAACTTTGCCACACTTGCATCATCTCTTTTCCTTGAATTGCAAGCGAACATCCGTTCCCTTCCCCAAGAAGCATACACCCGTTCTGTCCCTTCTCTGAAGAAGCGAACGTCCGTGGCTTCACATTGCCATGCCCGTTCCGATCTACACCAAATCTCGCATGGCCATGTCTTCTCTATTTTCTTGCGTGCGTACTCTCATTTCTGAACGTTTGTTCCTTCTCTTCTTGAGAAGTGCACTTCCGCTCCATCTCGTCATCTCTGAAGCGCATGTCCGTTCCTTCTCTCCTTGAGAAGTGAATGATCGTTCCATCCCTTCCTATGTGCGTAAGCCTATTCGTTCACAAGCATATGACCATTCCTAAAAAGAAAAACTTTCCTTTCTTAGAGTTGTGCACATCACTTCTCTATTTCCATGCACCTACACTCGGGTAGGTTGGTGGGAAATAACCCCCTCTTCAACGAAGTAAGCTCTCTAGAGGTCCCTTCACAAGTCAGATCATCGAACCCATCGATAAACACCGCGTGGAGTCAAACAGTGCTTGTCTTTGACAGTATCAGTGAGAGTGAGGACCTCCCTAGTAGTGGACGAGGGACTCCAGACCCCGAGGCAAGAGAGCCCGAACCATAGTGTATGGACAGACCACCTCTCTAGAACCCATCCCCCATCTCACCAACACATTCACAGCAGCAAAGCCTTGCATTGAGGCTTTGCAATTTTATCATGGGAAACACACAGTTTGAGGAATCACAACCTAGGGTGGGAGATATGGATCAACCCCAGGGAAGTGGGCCCGCTCCATCTCTAGATCTTAGAGCAGAAATTGACCATAGCGAAAGCCATCAGTCTCAGACGACGTAGCTACTAGACTGGAGAGCCGTACCTATCTGAGGGGTGGCTGACTCGTTCAGAGCTCCAGAAAAATTACCAAACCAAGAACCAGATCCATCTTCCCAAAGGCCAGAGACATCATACCAAAGCGGGTGGGTTTACCCAGGCCCATTGCAAAGACCAGGCCCACCTATCTATTAGCAATACCCTTCTCAAGAGGCACACCCAGTATAACAAACAAGACCACGTGGTCCACAACCCAGTCCTCCCAGAGGGTAGAGACCTCCGATAGTCTATTATCCACTTGGACCTCCTCCTCCACAACCCATTCCCCAACCACCAGCCACACGACAGGGTTGACACTTGAAATGTTAATATTAGCCATGGAAATTTGGGAGATTTTTGGAGGGACTCGATGACATTCCCCTACATAATTCCTTGTTTGCCTAAGACCATACTTCCTTTGAACAATGTTGTAGGAGTGCTTTGAAGTTTGAGGATAACTTCAAGGGAACACATTCGCAACAACTCTACGAAGGCGCATCAGAAGCCTCCTTCAAGACCACCAGCACAAAGCCTAATGATAAGGCAAAGGAGTCTATGTCTGGAGACAAAGCGTCGAGCAATTGGCCACTGCGCTAATGCTACAAATGACCTAGGGCCATCCGCATCTCTATCCTAGAAGGAAACTTGTATGGTGCCCGACCTGTCAAGAAAACCATATTGGCATCGAGTGTCCTCCTCTGAGACCCCGACCAACCCTCTATTGTACATACTGTGTAAAATGGGGCCATCATGAAATCTCCAACTACTACCACCACAAGGTGGCTCTAGTTCGAGCCTTGCCTTAGGCTCTGCAATCGCTGGCTTTGCCAGCTCTAGCGCATCATAACGCACCTTAACTTGGCCAATAAGTGGCCCAAAGGAGAATCCTTAGGGTACTAGAAATGCTTTTACCACCCCCAATTCTCCCACCTTATCCCCCATTACCCAGAGTCGTACCCAGTTTGTCAGATAACCCTGACAAAACTCTTTGAGGATGGGAATGAGGGAGAAATCCTGGAGACTCCCACGTATGAAACCCAAGAGCCAACAAGCCCACCTTCACAAATCCTAAGTCACTATGTTATGGAGGGCGATCAAATGTAGCGTGTCTTGAGGATAGAGTAATTTTGAGAAAGATCAAATGCACTTTTCTTTGCTAATTTCACTGAAACCTTGCTAAACATTTGAAGTTTTATATTCTTGAAGATATCTTTTGCACCAACATATTCAAGTAAGCTAGAAACACTTGATTTTTGTTCTCCCTCTAGTAGTGTTATCTAACTGCACATAGAGAACACTTGGTGTAGAGATCCTTGGCCACTCAAAGATAATCTTCTAAATGATAGTGAGTGTTAAATTTGGATCATTGTGAATGTTAGGAAAATTGATGAACACTCTAGATGACAAGACTATGAATTAGAATACTTCTTGCACCATAACCTAGTTTCAATGTCTTTCTCCTCAATATTGAATTGATGTTGAAAGCTACGATCATTAAGTTGCACAAATGAAGAGAATCTTGAGTCTCCTTGGGTTTGCGAAACGTCTAAAATCATAAGTCTCTTTGATAACTTCTACCTCTGGTTGAGAAACATATGCTTTCTTGAGGAACATAGTAAATTTGAGGAAGATTGAATGCACTTTTCTTTGCTAATTTCACTAAAACCTTGCTAAACATTTGATCAATTTATTTGATCATATGTGTGACCCACCAACAAAAAACCAAGTTTTATATTTATGAAGACTTTCTTTTGCACCAATATATTCAAATAAGCCACTAACACTTGATTTTTTTTCTCCCTACTAGTAATGTTATCTAAGTGCACATAGAGAACACTTGGTAGAGATCCTTGCCACTCAAAGATAATCTTGTGAATGACAGTGACTATTAAATTTGAATCATTGTGAAATCATATAAGAAAGCTTTCCCTTGTCTTCATAAATCAATACCTGTCTCTAATCAAGGTTTGGGTGATTTCCATGATCGTTGTGTTAATCACTCATCATAATCGTGGATCAACAATACTAATGAGCTACTAAGCAAAAAGCATTAGCATTATTGGTCCTATTTACTCCCTCTTGTAAGTTTGGGGCTTTTCTTTTAAAATTAGCATTTAACTACATCCTTTTTATTAATTATAGTCATAATCATCAGTAAATAATCAAGCCTCATACATAATCTCATTCATTCATTTGATCAAGAACATGAGTTCTTCATGGATTTATTCGTGCATTTAATCTTTAGCTTACATAATTGGCATTAAGGGATTAGCTAGCATTGAGGAGTGTGCAAGGTGAGTGCTTGAAGTTGTACCATTGGCAAATAACCATTTGGAGTTCACCTTTGCAAGCCTCACCATCGGTATTAAAATCTTGTATTGATATTTATTATGTTGGCATACAACTATAAATCCCTGTGTTGTAAGTGAAATCTCACACACTTGATTGCTCTTAGTTATATTCAAGTCTTGATTCCAAAATTCTTGTAGAATCAAGTATGTTGAGAGGGTACCTTTGGCATTGGTAAAGAGGCCAAAGGGGAGCATGGCTTCAACCTTTTGTGCTATGAGTGCCTTGGTAAAGCCTTAGGTACATTAGTGGTGAAGACATAGCCCCTGTTGAAATATACAAGTGAATAGGGTGTGTGCGGGAACAAGGCCTTGGTTAGAGGCTGTAAAAGAGAAGATGTAAATGTGAAAGAACCTGTGAAAAGGTGAGAAGAATCTACTGGGAGAGAATAAAGGGTAGCATGAGAAGATTAAGGAAGTGTGGAGATATTCTGGGAGATATTCTGGGAAAAGTGAAGAGGTGGAGAGGTGGAGAGAATCAAGCAAAAGAGGTGGAGTGAATCAAGGAGAAATCAGTGGGATTAGATGCTTGGATGTAAACTCTATAAATTGAGGCATTGGCCTAATGAGAATTTGCTGGTTTTTTATTATCCATGCTTACATTAAGCTATTTGTTAATTGCTCACTAATTACGTCTTAATTATTTACTAATCACTTTGTTAATGATGTTGATTCTAGTATTTTATCCATGCTTACATTAAGCTATTTGTTAATTGCTCACTAATTATATCTTAATTATTTACTAATCACTTTGTTAATGATGTTGATTCTAGTATTTGATCCACCATAGCTCATCACATTGTTGTAATTTCAACATGGTATCAGAGCCATGCCTAGAATCCATCAGGTTTATGAGCCCATTATCTAATTAATTAAGATTAGTAGATAATTAAGAAATAATCAAATTTTTAGTCATTTTCAACTAGCCTCTATACCCCCAGCCAGTGGAGGAGCTCCCTCTCCTTGCACAATTCAAATTAGCCCAAGCCCTTTTAGGTACTCAAACTAGACTCAAGGGGCTACACTCACCTCAAAGGAATTGAAGCAAATCAGCGCAGAACGTCGGCGGCGGCGGCCCGATTTGCAGGTGTCGTTTTTCAGAAGGGAAATTCAGATTTCTTCTTGCTCAGTTGCAATGGCTCTAATTCCTCATAGCTCCAGGGGTTTTCAAGCATGCTCTACAAGCTGGTGAAGTCAGAATTCAATTTGATCAAGTCTACAGTGAGATCCAAGCTCTTCATCAAATCTGTAGGTGACATTGGTGAAACACAGATTAAGCATTCAATATTTGGTCAAATTTTGTGTTTATTGGCTTAATCCTCTACCAGACTCATTGCTATTGATGGCCTTGAAAGCATTTGAGCTCATTTGAAGTCTAAGGCACCAGATCTGGACTCCCCACATACTCTATTTTCTGCACACAAAACAGTGGATTAATTTACTACTCACTTCATATTGTAATTTGGAGTTGGTTTGATACTCCAGCCATTCCGTACAAATTGGTTACCCTTGATTTAATGTAATTTTTGGTGATTTTATGCTATAATCATCTATTAAACACCAGATTGAGTTGTAAAAGGGTAGACACTGCCCTTCAATCTTGAAATTGGATCAAGAGGTAAGACCCCCTTCACATCATCATGAGTACAGCACAAGAAATAGCCAAATTTAATGGGGAGCAGTTTTACACATGGCAGACAAAAACCATGTATTTGCTCATGAGGAAAAATCTGTGGGGGCTAGTTGAGGGAAGAGATGAATGCCCAGAGGTGAGAGGGGAAAATGAGTGGAAGATTAGGAATGAAAAAGCATTGGGACTTATTGCACTCAGTTTAAATGATGAAATCATTCATCACATCACAGGGATACAATGGGCAAAAAATGCATGGGATGAACTCAATAAATTATTTGGCACACAAGCTAAAAATTCAAAGATAAATATGTTAATGCAATTCTACAAATTGGATATGAAGGAAAGTGAACCTTTAATCACACACTTGAACAACTATAAAAGCATTAAGCAACAACTGGCAGCTATTGGCAAAAAGGTAAAAGATGATGAGGCACTAGCAGTGCTTCTGAAGAGTGTGGACAAAGGTGAATATGAAAATATTGTAGCAACAGTAAAGAATGTACCTGAATTGAAGCTACACGAGATAGAAGCAGCTCTACTAGAGCAAGAGAGCAAAGACAAAGAGAAGAAATGGCTCGACTCAACAGTAGGAGAAGAAAAAGCATTCTTCACCCGAGGAGGATTCTCTCGAGGACGAGGACGAGGAAGAGGCAAAGTAGAAGGAAGGACCTTCACTTGCCACAAATGTGGAAAGCCAAGACACATGGCAAGAGACTGCTACAGCAAACCCAGTGGAGAAGGAACGACATCGGGGGCAAACTTCATGGAGGCTCCAAAGGAAGTGGAATCGGATCATCTTTTCTGAGAGAGAGAGAGAGAGAGAGAGAGAGAGAGAGAGAGAGAGAGAGAGACCCCACAACCCAATGTAACCTGCCCCAACAAAGTAAAACCACCTCTGAGCCACCGATGATATAGGCCACGTGGTAGATAGATGTATGTGTGAGCACTTTAGTCAAGGTCGCGGGCAACTATAGTAAGCCTTGGACACATAGAGAGAGAGTGTGTCAAGGACTGAGTTCAGGGACTTGAGGCACTGGTCGCGGGCTATCAAGTAAGAGAGAAACTTGGTACAGGGTCCAGGTATGCTAAGTTAACTTGAGGGGAGGTGTGCTAGACACTGGTCGCGGATTATCAAGTAAGAGAGAAACTTGGTATAGGGTCCAAGTGTGCTAGGAGTATTCACTTGATGGGAGGTGTTGAAATATACAAGTGAATAGGGTGTGTGCGGGAACAAGCCCTTGGTTAGAGGCTGTAAAAAAGAGAAGATGTAAATGTGAAAGAATCCGTGAAAAGGTGAGAAGAATCTACTGGGAGAGAATAAAGGGTAGCATGAGAAGATTTAGGAAGTGTGGAGATATTCTGGGAGATATTCTGGGGGGAAAAGTGAAGAGGTGGAGAGAATCAAGCAAAAGAGGTGGAGTGAATCAAGGAGAAATCAGTGGGATTAGATGCTTGGATGTAAACTCTATAAATTGAGGCATTGGCCTAATGAGAATTTATTGGTTTTTTATTATCCATGCCTACATTAAGCTATTTGTCAATTGCTCACTAATTACATCTTAATTATTTGCTAATC
Source organism: Cibotium barometz (assembly GCF_041138505.1). Taxonomy (NCBI): domain Eukaryota; kingdom Viridiplantae; phylum Streptophyta; class Polypodiopsida; order Cyatheales; family Cibotiaceae; genus Cibotium; species Cibotium barometz. Next base: position 33,899,823 of record NC_141103.1, read on the forward strand.
ACTTTGTTGATGATGTTGATTCTAGTATTTGATCAACCATAGCTCATCACATTGCTGTAATTTCAGCAGTCCCAACCCTTGCCATCATATTCTAAACTTTGGTAAGGGGGTGGGAAGACTTCGCCAGGAGGTCGGTAAGTAGCGCTTCATTGACATACATCGATTGGTTTGGCATTGGTATCAATTGATAATGATTATGCAAGCAATACAAAATGGAATGTCATAGTTGGTTTCATTGAGATTTTGCAATTGATGCCCAAAGTTCATGCCAAAATTTGCTTGGAATCACTTGATGGATAGTGATTGATGTATTATTGATTAATGGATTGTTGCCATGGACAATGGGACGCTTCGAATGCATGATTTTAAGGTTTTGGCAATTTTGATAGTTTCCACAATAGAAGACAAAACACTAATTCAGTATTCTAAACTTTGGTAAGGGGGGGGAAGACTTAGCCAGGAGGTTGGTAAGTAGCGCTTCATTGACATACATTGATTGGTTTGGCATTGGTATCAATTGACAAAATGATTATGCAAGCAATACAAATGGAATGTCATAGTTGGTTTCATTTTGATGCCCAAAGGTCATGCCAAAATTTGTGCAAAATTTTCTTGGAATCACTTAATAAACATTGATTGATGCATTATTGATTAATGGATTGTTGCCATGGACAATGGGACGCTTCGAATGCATGATTTTAGGGTTTTGGCAATTTTGATAGTTTCCACAACAGAAGACAAAACACTAATTCAGTATTCTAAACTTTGGTAAGGGGGTGGGAAGACTTAGCCAGGAGGTTGGTAAGTAGCGCTTCTTTGGCATTGGTATCAATTGAATGATTATGCAAGTAATACAAATGGAATGTCATAGTTGGTTTCATTGAGATTTTGTAAATGATGCCCAAAGGTCATGCCAAAATTTGTGCAAACTTTCCTTGGAATCACTTAATGGACAGAGATTGATGCATTATTGATTAATGGATTGTCAAGAAATTCAATGTTAAATAGCTCAGGACAGAAGCAGAGTAACAGTGCATAAACACCATTTTGCTTTTACAAAGGGGGAGGCTTCTATTTATAGGAAAAAGTGAGCCTCTAACCAAGCAAACTGATTCTAGAATTTTCTAGATCAGTTTGGTCACTTTTTGACCATTTTTAGTTATGTTTAGCTTACTTTTGGATCTAGTTGAAACAAGAGAGAGGAGAGATGAAAATATCTCATTATTTGTGAGTTTAAAACTCATCCACACATGTGAAATAGGCACCTCCTTTATGAGGGGAATTCCCCACACTGAGGTGTCAAAAATGCATCATTTCCTCTAAATATCTCTTCTTTTTTAACTAATAAACCTGGTTTCATGTAAATGGTCCAATGCATTATGGAGAGTGATGATGGAATTGTCCTGAATGAGATCTTGGTGTTGGTGGGAGTTTTCCACAAGCCAAGTTTATCTTTTATTTGGGAAATCTATAAGGAGTTCACTTCAATCCATATCTTCTATTGGAAGCCTTTCTTATGAGAACACTATAAGTGGAATCAAGATAGGGAGAATCACTGCATTTGAATTGTTTGTGCCATATCTTGGTTTAACTCTTGATTTGAGTGGGGATGGGACAACTACAATGAATTCTATTTTGGTCTTTACAAAGAGAAAAATGGGATATCCATTCATTATCGCATTTGGTCAATGCATGGATTATGATTATGAGAACATCACGAGAGTCGAAATGGACAAGACACTTGCACATCATGGGAGTTGAAATGGATAAGACACTTGTTATAATTTCTAGACAACAAGATGAGAAGAAGCCATACATGCATCAATGCAAGGATTTGGATTTCATCTTGAGTTTTGATTACACCTCTACATTTGTGGATCATTCTTGTGCTAATTTTATGGAGGATATTTCGGATTTTGATGATAGTATTGGAAGCAATAATTCATGCATTGATGTGGATGATGATGACACATGTGTTGAAGACCATGTTGATGAAGTAACACCCTATAACAATGTGTTGTATGAGCCTTACTTGGATGAGAGCGGTGGACGATCCATGGCAATGTATTGTATAAACCCATTGGGATGGAGGTTACACATGAGGAGGACCTTGTTTATGATGAGAAAATTTCATTTGATACGGAAGTTCCATAAAATTTCATTTGATATGGAAGTTTCATCACCTAATGGTGGATGTGCCACTAGTGCTTTATTTTAGTTCGGGGCTTCTATGAGAGACAACTCTCCTTATGGAGGGATGGAAGAGATGATGTGGACTATAAGGAGATCTTTTTGTACACAATGGGGACTATAAATGCATTTGTGGACAAATTTAGGCATGTGTGTAACGATGAGTTATAAGAAGAGAAAATGCATGGTTCTCTTGTTGAGGAGAGTGGCATTGATAGTAGTGAGGCATATGAAGGGGACTATTTTAATGAAGAGGGTAGCTATGAAGGTCTTGGTAGTGATGAAAGTCAAGATGCATACGAGGTTAGTGAGATTGAAGATACAAATATCAAAGAATATCAAGATCAAGATGTGGATGCTATTGAGGGTTTACATGCTTATGATCCTTATGTTAATGGTATATACAATGATGATGCTTATATACATGGTTATCATGAAGTATTGGATGATGCTTATATACATGGTTATCATGAAGTATTGGATGATGCTTATATACATGGGGATCATCAGATAGTGGTCTTGATGTCGAGCATTATGTGGATCATGTCATTGATGTGGTTAATATGGATGTTCATGACATTGTGGATGTTAATGAGGATCATTACTATGGTCACATTACTATGGTCACAATGATGTGCTTTTGAGTTTTCCATTTTACTAAGGTGGCATTGTGATAGAGGATGTAAGCAAGGATCTTCTTGGATATGTCATTGATCTAAGTGGTTTCACATTTAGTTTATGGGAGCATTGTGCACATAAGGGGTATCCATTTGATCACGGAGGTTACATTTTTTATGATGGTGGTGATGCCCAATTTCCATTTAATCTTGGAGGCTCTATGATCAATGCAAAGCTCCTTGGCAACCAAATTTTATATGGGAAAGGCTTGAAGGGATTTTGGAGACACATCATGGATGATATGGTTGCCAAATGGAAGTACTTTGTTTGTTGGAATTTACTATTATGACAGTTTTTGGGGTCCCATAAGTGGAAGATTCAAGTTTCCATGCAAAGAATATTTCATAGGGACTTTACAACATTGACATTGGGGATCATTTTGGGAATGATTTGAGAGCATATTATGCAACTCTTAGTGTATGGAAGTGGCATTATGTTCTTATGGACAGATTTGGGGCCATGTACATCAAGGCCATTATATGTTGCATATGGTCTACTTGGTCATTGGAGCTACATTCCATTTCATGAGCTGAATTTTTATGGTTTCAAGGATAAAACCAATGGGAGTGGATGGTTTGTAACAAAGTTATTAATACCATGTAAATAATGGTATATGTTGCATATGGTCTACTTGGTCATTGGAGCTACATTCCATTTCATGAGCTGAATTTTTATGGTTTCAAGGATAAAACCAATGGGAAAGGATGGTTTGTAACAAAGTTATTAATACCATGTAAATAATGGTATGGACTAAAGGCAATGGACAAGTGTAAAAGGGACATTAATAAGTGTAGTGTGGAAGGGGATAAGTATATAAGCCCATGTACATGTTCATTTACCAACTTTTGGAATATACAATCTCTCTTGAAGCTAATTGCTCAAGGTTTCATGGTGGTAATCCACTCTTGCGTGCATTCCATGCAATGAATGCTAGGAAGTGTGCACCCTATCCTCATTGAATGCTAATCTTTCTTGCAATCACAAATCTGATTGAATCACTTAGAGCCGTTTTTTCTCTCAAAATCCATAAAAAAAAGTTTTACAATTGGAGTTACAACAAATAGAAAGTTATGGCCATTTTACTAAAATTAAGTCTGGAAGAATTTAAAGTACACACAATTCTTTGGATGTTTAGTCATGTGTATTCTAGAATACATTCTCGAGTAGAGAAAAACTAAAAAAACTCTTGAGTCCCATTTTTTGTGTTTTTTTTTAAATCGTGCCAAAGGGAGGTTGTGATCTTCTCGTGTATTTTGGAATACAAGAAGTTTGAATATGGGAGGAATACAAAAAGCACCTAAAAATCAAAGAAAGCAAGGGAAAAGCTAGCTAGGATAAGAACAGAGAGAGAGAGAGAGAGAGAGAGAGAGAGAGAGAGAGAGAGAGAGAGAGAGAGAGAGAGAGAGAGAGGGAGAGAGAGAGAGAGAGACTTTTATTAACGTCTTCAAAAGACTACTAGGGTTTATGAGACAAAAAAAGGTGTTACAAAGTATCCAAGAGTTACATTGATCCTAGTAAAACAGAAGAATAAAACAATAAAAAAAGACTACTAGCTACAAATACAAGTAGCATCCTCAGGAATACATCATCAGGAATATAATAGCATGATAAGAACAGAGAGAGAGAGAGAGAGAGAGAGAGAGAGAGAGAGAGAGAGAGAGAGAGTTTTATTAACGTCTTCAAAAGACTACTAGGGTCTATGAGACAAAAAAAGGTGTTACAAAGTATCCAAGAGTTACATTGATCCTAGTAAAACAGAAGAATAAAACAATAAAAAAAGACTACTAGCTACAAATACAAGTAGCATCCACAAGAATACATCATCAGGAATATAATAGCATGATGACCCAAGGTCCAAGGAACATCAAGCTAGGGTGGGTAGTGGAGAGGTCTCGTAATTATCATCAGGAACTATGTAAAGGGCATCAATGTCCACGTCATGTGTGGGCATCTTTGTATCACCGGAGCATCTCCTAGACTTGGAGCTGACAAGCAGAGCACCTATACGGCCTAGTAGGTCTCGGGCACCTAGCTCGTTGCATCTGAACCGCCTGGTCTACAGTAACCCCACAGAAACGAAGAGGCTCTTTGTGTGCACCGTCTAACTCGTCTAAGAGGTGGGGGTCCTGGGTGGGTTCCTCTCTCAGGTAGTGGCTGAGGTATCTGTGCCCGAACACTGTCGACATGATCTAAGCAACTATGTCTACGCAACTCCAAAAGGTAGAGCCCAAGACAATGTTGATCCAGATAGTCGAAAGTGTAGGAATGTGCGCTTTTACCGCACAGGTCGTAGCTGGGGACTTGCCGAACACTGTATGCGCCACGAATGGCTGCAAGCATACAACCAGGAAAGCAAGCTCAAACAAAATGCAAGGGTGTGTCACTCACCGCTCTAACCGCCGCCGTGAAGGATTCCCGCGTCGCAGTAGTGAAGGAGGAGCCGCCGTCGCCGCTCTACCGCCTTGCCGCCGCCGTGCCGCTACACAGTGCTCGATCGCTCTCTCACTCTCTCTCTCTCTCTCTCTCACACACACACGCAGGAGAAGGAAACCAAGGAGATAAGGCAAGAGCACTCTTGTATTCAACACATGAGAATGAGGGTTCATTTGACTCTTATAGGTGACTTGGCCGTTCACACATGGGCACCCACACATGAGAATGAGGGTTTTAGGGTTACATTTGACTCTTATAGGTGACTTGGCCGTTCACACATGGGCGCCCATACATGGCCGGCCGATCCTAACCCTTATCCTATTGTTGATATTCAAGGTGCGCCTCTCATCGGCGATCACCCAATCTTTGCATATGGTGCCGACAAGCCCGGCCCATGACTCAGAATAGTTAAACTAATTACATGACGTAAAACATAGTACGTCTCAATGTCCATCATAGGTTAACATGCCCCCCTTCCTAATGTAGATTCCGTCCTCGGAAGCTATGGTATGGTAAGCTTGAGAGGGTTGTTGTGGTAGACCATCTGCAAAACAGGGAAGTAGAGTGAAAGTATGCTGGAATTCAAAAGATATAAAGTGTATAAATTCAAGCATGTTAGACCACAATGGATGTTGCTATGAGACTTAGTTTAAGGGGTCACATGAATGAACTAGTGTAGCAAATTAACAGGAGTTTAAAATTATTGAAAGTAAATAGAGTTAACAAGGAGTCAAAGGTTAATCAAGGTTTATAACTCGCCTAAGTCATCAAGGAAAATAACCAAGCTTAATAAATAAACAGATGACCACACTGTGTCTACTCTAAGAACAAGTTAATACCATGAGCCTAGGGACACAAGAAACATCAGAGTTACAGGAGCCTTTTGCCTATATTTTTTTTAATGCACGTGACAATTTTTACACACAATGGCGACCTTCCTAAGGCAAAACTAACATCGATCCTGGTACCATGTTTAACACAAGGCATTATCCAAGAATCTATTAGTTCACCTTAGGCAAGGCTACCCCCTACCAACCAAGGCATCGGTCTGGAGTAGAATACTCCTCGCCTACCAAGTATCAATAAGGCGATAGGCCAACATTAAAGCACATCATAGACTTGTATTGCCATTTATTGTAGGCTTTTTTTTTTTAAATTTCTTTTGATCTTCGCTCCTGAACTATAATTTGTCTTGCATCCTTTAGACAAAGGGTAAAACTATGTCCTAGAGGTCAACACACACATGGCCAGGTGTCAAACATTAAGATGTTTTGATCCTAGACCTAAGACAATGGTATTCCAAGGTTAACTAAAGACTGCATGCATTCTCAAGAATATATCCAATAAGGTTAAACTCATTAATGATTCACACTAGCACGTCAGGCAACTTCAAAAACTAAGTAGTACATTGACAATTTCCATGTGGTCATGCATTATAGTTCATGCAATTAATTGAACAATAAAAACGAAAGAGAGTGGGTATGGAAGAATTACACCTGTATTTTGGAGATCTCCTTGATTCGATGAGAAAAATGCCTGCAATTTGATGAGATATTTATGTATGAGCATTGCGGCTATCTCAGGACTTGAAAGCGAACCCACCTCAAACTTTTCCACCTGTACAACCAACTAACAAGCACTATACCTCAAGAGGCACATCAATGTGAAAAATTAAAGACTCGTTTAAGGAATCCAAACTAGAAAAAACTTGAAAACACTAACCTACCTACCAGTCACCACACTACTACTGAGGATACGGTAAGAGGATGTTGTAGAGTCCTGGATCTAGCCCTAAGGCTAAGCCTCTATCCGCATCATCCAAATAAATAAAGTCAACCTCAGTAGTGCCATGAGTTTCATCCGTCCATTCAGATATTTCCTTTTCATTTTCCCATCCACAAACTCATCAAGAATGTAACCATGCGAGGATAGTCATCTTGTGGAAAAGGAAAGCATTGAGCTAATGGGGATATGTCCTCTACGGAGTAGGGGTCAGTCATGGTCAATAGGTGAATTAGCCATTCTAATTCCTCAACATTTTCCTCTCTGGCTAGTACATCTATATGATCCCATTCAATTTCAATTACAGGATAGCACATGTGGAATATCTGAGAAAGGTACAGATGATACCTCTCACCAAAGGTGGATGAAGTGTGCGATGCTCTTGAATTTGCCATATCTGCAAACACAGATATAGCATCAGTAGGTTTATGACAGGTCAATCTAGTTCCTGATTGTATACGGATATTTCTCCTCTTTTTGTTCTCTTGCTCTTTTTACTATTTTTTGTTTTTCTCTTTTCTTTTCTATGTATGAAGCTATATATATACATCCCCTTGAATTTGGCAATTACATGGTCAGGGGAGAAGGTTAGGGAGGAAGCAATAGAATGTCGAGCGTGAGTACATGCTCCCCCTTTCCTTGGGTAGATCATATTTTTTGCAATGATGTTGCAGCCTCTTGGAACCAATTTGTCCAGCGGGTCATAGGTTGTGATGTGGGCAGATAGCTTTTTATGACCCTTGTGGCCACATCCAATTGCAAAGATGTTAGTGTATGCTCCCATTGACGAATGGAGGAAATGGTTTCCGACGATACTATTACAAGGGGAGACGTAGACTCATCGGTCTTTTGTTGGGTGTTGAAAAGAGTAGGTGTAGAGCATGTAGAAACTTCTATATCAGCGTGTGCCTGGCATGAGGAGCTAGAAGCTTCATGTGGCTCCCCCCTTCCTGAGCTAGGTGGTAATGATCGATATCGTTTGGGAATCCAAACTAACTCTGGAAGAAGTGGTGCGGAGCACTCTGTTACCTTTCCCTTACCACGGTCTTGAATTGTCGTTGGGGTGGCAACAATTGGTTTGCAAGGTTTTACAGGTGATGTAGAGGGATTCAGCTTATGTTTAAAGACCCAAATCTGGTCATTCCCCTCGTAGTACCCTTGGGCTACTAACAATTTTTTAGGGATCCATCGTGATGTTACATTGCCCTTTCTCGGGTAGGTAGCTGCTTTCTTCCTACGAGGCTTCTTGTCTGAATGAGATTGAGCAGGGGAAGTAGCTGTTAACGAAGCTTTTGGGACCCATTTGTATGTATTTTTTGGCATAGTAAGCGGAGCTTTAGAGACCACCCTGCATGTTTCCACTCTTGGCGTTGAAGCGTTAGAGGGGTGGCAAACAATCAAAGATGGTTTTGCCACTGGACTTGGTGATTTTTCATTATCCAGCATTTTGTCCAGAGTCGATGGCTTAGGAGCAGGACTTTGAGCGGTCATACTGAGTGTTGGTTCTTGCGTTGTGACTCGTCTGGTTGCCCAATCGATATTGCACTTGGTGGCCAACATCCATTTGTGCCCTAAGTTTACAGTGCCTTCCATGGTACCAGAAAGCATAACCAAAAAGCTTTGAATTACGGTCCCCTTATCATAGGCAACCGGAGTGTGCAGAATTCCTGAGACAGGGGTTTTCTTCTTGTTGATACCTTGAACTTGGATAGCACTCTTGGATAAAGGTGGTTTTCCAAGTTGACACCACACGCCATATGATAGCAAATTGTGTTGTGCTCCTGTATCCAATAATGCATTATACAGCACCTCTCCGTAAGGACTCTATAACTCAATTGGGTATCTTAGAGGTGGGTCAGATTCCAGTGAATCCTCGTCTGCCTCCTCGAAAAATGCTTGTGTAATCCCCAAGTTGGTTTCTCGTTGGCGCCTAGCACGCTGTTGACGTTCTTTGGCTTCAACTCTCGCTTGTATTTTCTTAAGCTTAGCTTGTTCTTTAGCTGCCTTCTTTTGATGGATTGCATATAACTCCTCTTGGCTTAGGGGGTCATAGTATCTTTTGAACTTACTCCCATTAAGGAATCCAATGGTTTCAACTCCGTTGAGAGTCTCCACTCTGATGGTACCTTGCGGGGTAATTTCGCATACTCTATACGGTCCCTTACCAGCATATTTGAGCTTCTTCTTTTCGTTTCGCACTCCATACATGAGGACTTTATCCCCAACCTTGATGTCCTTGTCCTTTAGATGGCGATCAAACCATTTTTTCCTTCTATCCTTCTCCACAAGGGCATTGTACATAGCCAATTGTCTTTCTTCGTTTAGCCGCTCAAGGATATACAGACGCTCTGCTAAGGGATTACCATCCCAACCCTCTCGAGTAGCAACACGAAGACTAGGAATGACAAATTCCCACGACATGACCGCTTCTTGGCCATATACCATTTTGAATGGTGTGCAATTAATAGCCACTTTGTACGCAGTACGATAGGCCCATAAAGCTGTTGTAAGCTTTAGATCCCAATCTGTGCGATGAGCTTCAACTGTCTTTGTCAAAACAGAGATTAAGGTCTTGTTGGTACTCTCGGCTTGGCCATTCGCTTGCGGATAGTAAGGAGTAGATTTATGATGGAATATCATGAAATTTGTTGTGAGCTCCTTCATCACTTCATTTATAAAATGCGTACCATTGTCGCTCATAAGTTCAAAAGGATAACCGAAGCGTGTGATTATATTTTCAAAGAGGAACTTGGCTGTTGTCCTTGCATTTGCCTTACGTGTCGCTTTCGCTTCAGCCCATTTGGTCATATAGTCAGTGGCCACAATAATATAGCGAGATTGTATGTTGCGGGCCGCTGGGTTAATTGGACCTACAAAGTCTAAACCCCACTTTTCAAATGGTTGGTCTACTTTGATCGGATGTAGGGGCATCTCATCTTTCCGCTGGGGTTTCTTGTATCGTTGGCATTCATCGCATCCCTTCACAAAGAGTGATGCATCTTGGAACATAGTGGGCCACCAATACCCTGATTGTAAGATCTTTCGCGCAGTTAAGTCTCCTGAGAAGTGACCACCGGCTACACCCATATGTGCCTCTTGCAAAATGTATAGATACTCATCCTCTCGAGCACAACGCCTAAGAACGTCATCCTTTCCTCTTTTATAAAGAGTCCCGGCTATCAGGCAATAGGGTTCGCATTCTTTGATCAGCTTTCGAGCTAGATCTTTACGAAGCTCCTTGGGTGGAAAGCCATTAACCAAAAAGTTAACAATCTTCTCACTCCATTCAGGCATTGTCTCCACCATGAACAGGGAAGTGTCCGGTAAGTCATCATCAACCCCCGTAGGAGCCTCACCATTAGGTATGCGCGAGACAAATGATCAGCCATAACATGTTTCTTGCCAAGTCTCACAACAACAGTGAAATCAAACTCAAGAAGAATCAATAGCCATCGTGTGATTCTTCCTGTGGAGCATGGTTTGTTTACCAGATACAACAATGCTTGATGATCCACATAGAAAACAAACTTGGTGGCAAGGAGATAATAATGAAATTTCCTTACTGCATATATCATTGCCGACCCTTCTCGCTCTGTAGTGGTGTAGTTCATCTCAGCATCGTTCAACTGGCGACTGGCAAAGCTAATGGGGTAGTCTAGCTTGTGTTCTCCAGGTTGAGTTAACACACACCCAATAGCAAAGTTTGATGCATCAATATGCACATGGAAGAGTAAATCCCAGTTAATCATTCTCAAGATTGGAGCACTCGCCAAGGCTTTCTTTAATAGCTCATAGGCACGGTCACATTCTTCGGTCCAAATAAACTTGATGAGAAGCTTATACAATGGTCGAGCTATCTCGGCGAAGAATAGAATAAATCTTCGATAATAACCAACGTGGCCCATAAAGCGTTGGACTGTCTTATAGTTGGTGGGTGGGGGTAATTCCAGAATGACCTTGATTTTACTCTCGTCATGGAAATCCCATTTTTGGACACTATATGCCCTAAGATAACTCCGTGTTTAACCCAGAATTGGCATTTGAAAGGATTCAATGAGACGCGATATAATCTACACCTTTCAAATATTTTTCGTAAACACATCAAGTGCTCGTCCCAAGAGGAACGAACACAAAGATCATCTAAGAAAGCTTCACAGAAGTCCCTTAGATATTCCTTAAAGGCCGTGTTTATCAATCGTTGGAATGTTGCAGGTGCATTGGTCAAGCCAAAAGCCATGACGCGAAAGGCAAACACTCCAAACTCTGTGATAAATGCTGTTTTAGCTTGGTCCTCGACTGCAATTGTGATCTGATTGTAACCCGAGTACCCATCTAAAAAGCTATATGTCTCCTTGCCTGCCACTCTTTCAAGCACATGTTCAGAATATGGCAAGGGGTGATGATCCCTTCTGGTGGCTGCATTAACCTTTTTGAGATCAACGCACACTCTGAGTTTCCCATTCTTCTTTGGTACGATGACTATCGGAGAAACCCATTCTGAGTGCTCAATAGGGTATATGAATCCACATTTTACAAGCTTTTCAATTTCCTCTTGTACAATCTTTGCGTACTTAGGATTCATTGGGTAGGGACGTTGCTGGACTGGTTTAGCAGTGCTAATCATTGGAATCGTGTGTTGCACCACCGAGGGTGGAACACCCTTCATATCATGATATGTCCAAGCAAATATGTCCTTGAATTCTTTAAGAAGCTTCTTAAGTGCAGCTTCCTCTGACTGGGTGAGGTCTTGAGTAATAAAAATTGGTTTAGACTCCTCACCCGGATCTGCTAAGTCTATCTCCTTAACTACCGCAGGGCCATCGTAGACACCGCTACTCCCATTGGTAGGTGTTCGTTGGGCTTTTGTGTAGACCACTTTACGTTCCCCTGTGGTGAATGATTTGAAATGCTTGGGTGCGGGGTGTAAGTCTACTGGTTCTTGTTGTGCCAGGCTTTTTTCTTTCAATTCCGCCTCCTTTTGTTGTTGAGCTAACTCTTGGTTTTGCCACCTTCTTGCAGTACGACTTAGTTTCGGCTTCTCTTCGATTTCTAATTGGGCGACGTCATGAGGTTGCGGAATACACCACATGACACTTAGGAGGTATTGTCTCCAATTATCTGCTAACTTCCCGATGAGCGTCAATAGCTCCTACATAACTAAGCCATTCTGCGGCGATGGATCTCTCCTTGTTTATTGCAGTGCGTACATTAGCTCGATAGCGTTTTTCACTTGTGTCCCCCTCACTTTCGGATAAACTGCAGGAGGTCACTGTCCTAGGCCTTGAGCACCTTGTTTCCACATTTGGGTGAATATTTGATTCATCCCCTCCATCAGGCTCACAGAGTCAGTTTCTTCTTGATATTCATACTCAGAGTTGCATTGGTCAGAGTCTTCGCCACTTTCAGTGTCAGTGGAGGTTGCCGCTTTCTTGCCATCAGGAGTCAAGTGCATAACACCTATCATGTTTATTGGCACTAACGGTGGCATATCTTGCCCCTCAGGTGTTACCCAACTTATGCCTCTATTTCCCCATGTGTCTATGGTTGCCGCTAGGTGTACCCAATCCACGTTATCCGACTCAGTCATACCCAGTAGGACATCCATATAAGGAGAATCTTTCCCATCATCAGTCTCTTTTTTGCATGTATAGCAATACCTTAATGGGGCGGAGTGAATAGTGGTATCCGATCGATTATCAATGATAACCTTGCTTCCTAAAGGATGTGCACGACCATTCTCAAGATCAACTCGAATGACAGAGTCCTGGAATTGTAGGTAGACATGGTTTTTCGACCAGTCATGGACCATTTGTGCTTCCCTCATGAAAGGACGTCCTAAGATCATTTGATATGACATAGGATGCTTGGAGAAATCCATTACAATGAAGGTATGTTTTACCTTGTATCCCAGGACCTTGATCTTAAGGTCCCTTAACATTCCAATAGGTTTAGCTATGGTTCCGTTTGCCATCTTAACCACTATGTTTGTGACTTCGAGGTGAGGTCTTCCCATAGATTCCCAACAGTTTTTAGTCACAATGCTCACGCCAGCACCACCATCAAGGATTCCCTTTAGAGTTAATCCCTTGGTAGTAATGGGGAGGGTTGCATTAGATTCGTCACCTTCAAAGTACTGTCCCAACTTGTTAACAGGTATTTCAATGACCGAGTCTTCATCTAGGTTGGGTTGTAGATCCCAATGTTCCCCTTCATCTTGAAGCGTGTCGGGTCTATCCATATTTGCAAATTGTGGTAATCTCACCTTTAGTTCTCCATTGAGAAATGCCCGAAGAGCTAAGAATAGCTCAGGATCTCCGTATAACTTGGATATGATCATGGTTCTGATTTCAGAGGACATGAAATCCATTAGCTTAGACACATTCAACGGTACTTTTTGGGACATCGCCCCTTGACCAGGGACTGGTGAAGATGGAATCACTTCCTCTTCGATGGGGTCAGGCATTCCCTCACTAAACATTCTTTCAAGCAAAAAGGGTATTTGCCCACTTCCGGATGTCCTATCCTCACTTTCTTCCCGAATGATACTCAGTATAGCTAACGGTTTATGGTTCTTGTGAGGCTGAACTTGCGTAGGAAACACTGTGTCTGGAATTTTGATTTTTCTCGGGTTTGGCTCCAGTTCTCTTTGTGTTTCTTCCACCAAACCCCTTAAGTGTTGCACTTATTCAATCTCCTCAACTGGGTTCGGGTAAGTTCCAATCTTTTTCTTGAGGGTCTTTGGCCCACGTGGCTTGTCTTTGGGAGTCTCAGTCAGTTTGGGTGGCCGAGAGGGCATTAGTTGACTTGGTTGTGGGGCCAAGGAAGTTTCCTTTTGTTTCCCTTGATTTATGTGTTCGCTTGATTCTCCTTCGTTGAGCTCCCGAGTGGGATCCTCCCTTAAGGTAGTGGCTTTGGTCCCCATGGTTTCTATTGAATCGAAATCATCTTCGGGATCATTCATATACACGGGGTCGTCTCCTGTCCCTATGTTAGTCTTTGAACTAGGCTTGGAGCTCGTGGCATTAAGCGATCTCTTCCGCCGCGTTTTCTTTTTCTTTGCTCGAGCAATTGATGCAGTATCCCTCTCCTCGAGAATGTAGTTTTGATTTTGAAGCATTGACCGTATAACTACATTCGCGGGTACAACGGGTGTGGTTCCTCGTGCCTGGTTGGTGACCTCAACCAAATTCAATGGCGTAATCTTGGGTGCATTAGGATTATGTGGACATTGAGCAATCAAATGATCTATGCCACAACGATTACATGTAAGTACCGGCATTCCCGATGTGCTCCCTTGATTTGGTTGCATCTGAGTAGCGATCTTCTGTAGCCTATTAGGGCACTCCGCTACATGATGCGGTCCACCACACTCGTAGCATTGAAGAGGTGGTCTCCTCGCCAAGGTATTAAGGTTTTGCCCTCTTGTGGCGAGAGCAGCCACTTGATATACAGGCTTGACTTGCCCGAAATGATCCTCCATGTAGTACTGGGGAATCATTTCAAACGTATCAATCCCATATGAAACAGTGGGGTCTATCTCCTCTTCATAATCCCCACATGCACTATGTGACTCACAATCCATCTGGTTTACATGGGTAATCCTTGGTGTGGAGGTTGTGGAGGTTGTGGTCCTAGCACTGGCGGTGGTAATGGCATAGACTGGACTACATTCGGATTCCTTGGAACTATGTGCTGTGACGGTTGCTCGACAGGTTGTGCAGGCATTAGCGCGGGTACTTGAGGTGTGTTTGACCAGGCTAGTGGTGCCTGATTTGCCAACATTTGCTTAAGTACTAGGCAATCTTTAGATTGATGGCCATACTTACCACATGCATTGCAATTCCCATTGAATTTGACTCTGAATGTGGGACATTCACTCGTGCTATGTGGTCCTAAGCAAACCGAACACCATTGTTGCTCTCTTCTTGGGTACATATGGCTATTTTGAGGAGCTCGATTACCCCTAAAGTATTCTTAGAGAGCCTTAGTAAGGTCGGTCATCACAGACATTTCGGATATCTTGGGCTCCTTGGCAATAGGTTTTACCGTCATTGGCTCGTGCCCAGATACTTGCGAACTAACGGATTTTGTCTCCGAAGACACCTTTTTACCTACAATCATCAAGTTGTCTTCTAACTGGATTGCATTGGCAGTGACTGCTTCCCATGTTGTAAGACCTCTAATGACTAGGCCATTGTATATGTCCTCGTGGCGCAATCCTCGGATGAATCTATCGAGCAGTTGGTTATTATTGAAGCGCTCATCGGGAGTGGAGCGAGAATTTAGATGCTTCAATCGACTTATAAAGTCTCTCACTGACTCCCCTTCCTCGCGTTCAGCTTTTTGGAGTTGAGACGCTACTCCCCAAAGCACACCCTCATGTATGTATTCTTTCAAGAACAATCTCTTTACAGTGGGGTAGTGAGTGCGCTCTTCAACCCTTAAGGTTCGATACCAATCTCCGGCCTTCCCACTCAAGGTTAAGCCTAAGGCTTTACACTTATGCAGCTCATTGTGCTCTTCCAAGGAATCACACACGTGTTCAAAGACTTCAATGTGCTTCCTAACATCCTCGTTACCACTGAAGTTCTGAGTGAGCTTAGCCACTTGTACTGCCTTGCTTCTAGGTTCTCTCTCAGGCATGCCCCGCATGTTTTCCGCAAATAGATCGTCCGATCGTCTGAGCAAACGCTGTGGGATCCCCTAGGTGAGCAGGCACTTCTGGGATAGCCTGGCTGATAGGAGTTGGCGTTGGTCTGGGTATATTGGCAAATGACGTAGGATATGATATGTGACTAGGCCTAGCTCCTCTTGGATAAGGGTTGTGCTAAGGCGGTGGTGGAGCATACACCATTGGCATACTAAGAGGCGTAGGAGCTACATGAGCATGAGTAGCAATAGGTACATATGGTCGATAGGCACTGGCACGCACTGTTGTAGGTACTGTTCCACTAGGTAGCGGCGTCGTACTAACTACAGTGGTCAGGTGCGCCTTCCGTCATGCTCATCATTGGAGTAGGCATTGTAGATTCCCTAATGGAAAGTTGAGCCAAGGTTGGAAAGCTAAAGTTACTGCTCGTGGGCTCAACCTGCATTGAGACTCCAGGCAAAACAACATACGAAGGGTCTATGGGACTCACCGAGGGAGTCTCCAATTGTGATAGGGTTGGTTGTTTGGCCTTGCCTCTATCCAAAAATCTCATAGGGCCAGTGGAACCTAAGTTCACTCCCCTATTTTGCCTCTCAATTTGGATAATTCTATGAATAACGTCACATATCATTTGTTGTTGCTCCTCTAGATTAGTGGCGCTAGATGTAGATCGTAGGACTTCTAACCAACCTACATGGTATGTGTAGCCCGTGTACAGGTCAGTTAGAGTCTCTGTGTGTAGATCATATTTCCAATTTTCATTGAGAAATATCCCATCCAGACTTGGTGTGCCAAACGGTTCTCTTGAAGTGGACGCAATGTCACTTCTTATGGATTGGCTTCTAGGGACCTCTACTTTAGGAGACGCGTCGGAAGGTGGTAGCTCAGTAGGGCCCTCATTAAACGAAGTGGGTAGAATATCCACATGGACACTCTTTGGGAGGGTAGGGTCTACATGAGATGTGAATGGCGAATCCACTACCCCTCCTTCATTTACTTCGCTTGTCGCATGTTCAGAGCGTGTAGCTCTACTAAAGGTCTCTATTAGACGACTAAACATGCTAGATCCGGGTTGTGGGTCCCAAACTGGCATGTTTTGGCTTGTCTCCTCAGGGTTCTTGGTAGGGTGCCCTTCCATGGCTTCTGAGTCAGAGGACGAGTCACTATCCACTATTCGTGGATCTTGGGTTGCACTCCCTTGGGTTCCAAGGCTAAGATGCCAACGTGGAGGGATGGTGTGAGCTTGCGTAAACTGAAACGCTTTCTAGTGGCTCAGGCTCTAGTACCCGACCAGAGCGTAGATGCATGTGACATGGGTACCCTACGGGCGTTGGTGACTACATTTGAAGCCCACACAAGTGGTTTCTTAGGTGTTTCGCACCCCGTTTTTACTTGTTTTTGTATTGTTTTTAACTCGTTTCTAACCCCCTTACTTATGGTCGAATCTGAACTAGGGCGTGTGATAGCTCGAAACGAGCGTATCGTTTAAAGGGTCCTAGCGTGCTTTACATCACCGTGTTCGCCTATCCAGAGCTCCTGTAGTCCTCAAAACAGTCTGTTTCCTTGTGGGGGAAGGGGCGAAAGCCTATTTGCTTGTGGAGGAAAGGGTGAAGGCTTTATCCCACATGCTCACTTTACTCCTTGGGGAGTGGGCTACATATAGGGCACAACTTCCCAAAAGCTCTCACTTGAAAGAAAGCTATGGAGGCTCACTCTCCTATATATATATATCAAAAGATTGAGACCGGGGTCGGGGTCAATTGGGGGTTTTTCTTTTCAAAATTTTTTTCTCCAAATAAAAAATCTTTCCTCTTCACACGTTTGGTTTTTTTTTCTTTTCAAAAATTTTTAGTTTTTTATTTTTATTTTTATATTTTTTTCCAAAATTAAAATTTTCATTTTTTTTGTTTGGGATAAGTTTTCTAGGGTTTCTTTCTAGGGTTCAGACTTTGCCGCGGCGCAGTTTGCACACAGCGTAGGCCTGGGGATTCAGAAATCCCCCCTCACACGCAGAAAACCAGAGAACAGAACGCACGCCCACACGCGGAGCGGAAAAATAACAAAAGCAGCAGAAATGCAGAAGACAAATTGCAGAAACAGATTGCAGAACACGAAAACACCTCAACAACAAACACACAGTCGCCTTTCCTACAGTGTAAATTTCACTTTACGCAGCAGATGCAAACTAGAGCTTGGTGCAGGGCATCTCCCCGGCAGTCAGCGGCGCCAAAAATGTACGCTTTTACTGCACAGGTCGTAGCTAGGGACTTGCCGAACACTGTATGTGAGCCACGAATGGCTGCAAGCATACAACCAGGAAAGCAAGCTCAAACAGAATGCAAGGGTGTGTCACTCACCGCTCTAACCGCCGTGAAGGATTCCCGCGTCGCAGTAGTGAAGGAGGAGCCGCCGTCACCGCTCTACCGCCTCGCCGCCGCCGTGCCGCTACACAGTGCTCGATCGCTCTCTCACTCACTCTCTCTCTCTCTCTCTCTCTCACACGCAGGAGAAGGAAACCAAGGAGATAAGGCAAGAGCACTCTTGTATTCAACACATGAGAATGAGGGTTTTAGGGTTACATTTGACTCTTATAGGTGACTTGGCTGTTCACACATGGGTGCCCATACATGGCCGGCCGATCCTAACCCTTATCCTATTGATATTCAAGGTGCGCCTCTCATCGGCGATCACCCAATCTTTGCATATGGTGCCGACAAGCCCGGCCCATGACTCAGAATAGTTAAACTAATTACATGACGTAAAACATAGTACGTCTCAATGTGCGCCGTCATAGGTTAACAAGGAACATGATCATGTAGGCTCATGCTTGCCACATGATCAATAGTTTTAAAAAATCTTTTAAAAAAAACTACAAAAGTGCCACATACAAAATCCCAAGACTCAATCAAGCTCTGGCTCTCCCTCTAAGGCGCAAAACATGCCCATAACCATGCTAATTAAACGAGGTAGAGATGCCCAAGTCACTACAAAGCCGCATCCCACGGTCTCGGGCATCATCCGATAAGCCACTATAGTTTACCAACGTACATGCCAATATTGGGTGTCCTAAAATCTTTCGTACTAGGTGTCCTAAATTCTTCCATTCTCATGGACAACCCAACCTCATTCACACCCACCTTACCGACCATCCTTGCTACACACCAACACTTAATTCCCTATCTCAAACCATGTGTAAGAGTCGAAGAAAGTAGTCAAATAAGTGTCAAAGAAAGTAGTCAAATAAGTGTCAAAGAAAGCGGTGTGTTGAAGTTTTCATTGGAAGAAGCTTCTACACATGACGTGCCACCTTTGCGCAGTGCCTATACATAGGCTCTACATATAGTAGACACATCAATAGGCACTAATATCTCAAGCATTGGCATTAAGCCTCGTCGCTCGTGAGCCGTCCAAGTACGTTTCTAGATAGGGGAACCATGGCAGGCACAAGCCTAGCCCATGGTACGACTTATTGCCTAGACCTTCCTCAAATCAGTAGGAATCTTCCATGGTCTCTTCTTCGGTCCCAACATTGCCTCTATCCCCACCAGTGCTTGTTAACGCCAAATCCCTCAAGCCACAAAGGCCGCCCAACTCCATTGTAGCTATGGGCTAAGCTAGCTACCATGCATCAAAAATCTAATGATCTCGACTTCCCAAGAAAAGAAATGTCGAAAAAATGTAAAAGAAAGCTGCTCAAAGAGACTTGAAGAAAGCAGTTAAGTTGGTGAAATCTTCAAGTTGGAGGAGTACACATAGGGGCTCACCTTTTACCCATTTCCCATGCACATCGCTTGCATATTTCACTACGGGCATCACGTTTTCTTTTCATGTCTTGCATCTCGAATGAATACTAGATATAACCTTCTTAAAAGTGGTTTTTTAAATTATCCATTATAGGAATTTGCTATAAGTGGTTTCATATATAGTGGTAGGAATGCTTAATGACGGTGAGACAAGAGTGCCATTGTACTCTTGTTCTCTTTCCACTTCATCCCATGAAGTATTAGTTTTTGTATTATTGAGGGGTTCCATTGTTCATGGAAAAAGTCGCTTGGAGAATGGTTGTGTTGGCCATCCCCTTCCTAGATTCTTCTCCTTCTATGGGTTGAGGCACTTGAGAAACATGATTGAACTCTAGATCGTTGAGGATATAATCTTTTACCTTGATTTATCTCTTCTTCTATATGACTCGTTTGGGATACTGCTCATAATGTATCTTAGTAGTCTCTCTTGTTTTCAATGAGACTTAATAAAGTTTTCACTTGGTTGTGCCATTTGTTGAGCTATTCTATGGCTTTGTGTTTTATCATTTTTCTTTTGGTGGTGCTTCAATAGCTCCTTCTTTGTTTCTTTATTATGGTGACAATGCCCTATGTAGACTTCTTTCCCAATTACCTAATAGAAGGTAATCTTTGTGAGCACACGCACGTAAAAAAGTGCCACAAAAGGACCACACGTAAAAAGTACTACAAAATAGAAGGTAATCTTTGCGAGCACACAAATGTTAAAAGTGCCAAAAAATTCAAAACTATGGAACATGGAGGGGGACAATTTTAGGCTGGGTCCCTTTGTCTTATTCTGCAGCTCTAGTGATTTTTTAACGGGGTGCGGCCTGGCAAGATCAAAGTGCATAGGTGTGCGAACGAGAGCACATCTTGTGCATCCGTACATACCCATCCTTCACCACCCACCAAGATTTGTCGTGGTCCTAAGCAAGCTTTTCCACCCCCGCTACCACTTTTGCACATGTGTACAGACATTGGTTAAAATTATCTGCTTATAAACATCCTTTTGTCATCCCCTGGCATTATCAAAGGTGATCCAACGCGGTGGGGGGTGCACACACCTTATCCTCAGCCCAAACGGACACCAACACATCCAGGTACGTGGGCGGACACGTTTGTGATGCGGGTTGACGTGCCACTACGTTAAAGCTACTCCTTTCGAGAAACATGGTTTAAGTGCATCCCATGTGTGGTGAAGGTCGTGCCATCGAGCTGCCGGAAACGGATATAACAACTATGAATGGAAGAAATAGGAACTTCTGGCGTCGTTGAGCGATAGCAGCGAAGCTTTTTCTGCCACAATGAACGCGGGATTGGCAGTTCGCTCCACCTTCTCCAAGACAGTATGCCCCACCCATCTTCTCTCTATCAAGCTAAGCTATTTCTCTTTTGCGGTTTCTGGTTTGCATAATTTCTGTAAATCCTTAATGAGTCAAATGGTTTTGATCTGCATCAAGCTTTATCACAATTAATAATTAGGTTCAAAGTTGCAGGCTAAACCAAAAGTTAAAGCTTGTTAATGATGTCTCATAATCGAGGCAATGTACTTTGTGGTGCTCTTGTGTGAGTGGGCATATGGGCAGAAGTATATCCGAATGATCAGGAAATCGTGCCTATGTTAACAGAGATTAGTGCTCAAAGTGGATTTGGAAGTAAATTCTTCTAGCCATTCTTTCGATCCTTCAGAGTCCTTCAACATAAAAGGGTCAGGGAAAGGAGGTGACCAACATCCCGAATTTACCTCCAACACAACTGAGATACATCTTTGATCCTCACATTTAATGAGTTGACAAAGAGGACCAAATCCCTCGCAGGACAAGAAACATGATGTCCTTCCATAATGTCCCTCAAGCCTCATGTATGCTGGGTATTGTATTATGTCATGCTTCTCTGTTTCCCATCTTGCTCATGTCACACATTAGGCATATGCATAACTTGCGGTTCTGCTGCACCACATCTACATCTCTCCCCGCCTCAATGCGGAGCTTGTGTGATCGGATGCTAAGCTTTGCCCCATGGACAGCACATAGCTGTACGGCCAGTACTGAGTGAGAAACTGCTGTACGGCCATTTCCTGCTGGAGCCGGACGAACCAGAGAAAGGTACACAGCTCTCAGCCAAAACAGTCCCAAAGGCTGTCTAAAAATCTGTCTCAGACAGCCCCAACTCAATCCTGTTCTGTGCGAAATAGCTCACAGGATAGCACACAGCTGTACGGCCAGTACTGTGAGAGAAACTGTTGTACGGCAGGTTCCTGCTGCAGCCCGACGAACCAGAGAAAGGTACACAGCTGTCGGCCTGTTTGCTTCCCTGCACAACCACAAGTGTGGCTATAACTGTACGGCCTGTTTGCTGAGTTATTACTGTCAGGAAACTGCTGGTTAGCCCATCAAGAGAGAAATAAAACTACGCACAGCTGCCAGCCTGACCCATAAGCAATCAGTGAAAGAAGAAGCAAAAACTGCAGGCGGCCAGCTCCAATAGAGGAGAAGAGAGAGAGAATATGTGCTGTACGGCCAGTGAAGAAGAGGGAGAGAAGTCCAAAAATTGTAGCCCATGTGAGGGCAAAAGAGACCAAAGGACCAACTATATGAAAGATCAGAGTAAAACACACAGCATGCAATGGTGATGTGTATATAAAAGATGAAGTCCAATACAGGAGCTCTATGTGAGACTCCGAATAAGCAGAGAAGGCTGCTATCCCAAAAATGCAGGCGCCAATCCAGAAGTACACCTGATGTGAGCGCCTAGAAGTAAGCACTGATGTAGGCGCTTTATTGTGCTAATCACTGCTTGATGAAAAACGCAGAACTGTGCTTTGTAGGTGACCAGTTCATAAGCTTTGTGGGCGACCTGTTTCAGTCCAGCAGGAGGAGGCAAAACACCCTGTGTGGTGCTGTCCGTGTTCTGTCCAGCAGGACGCGGTGAAACACAGTGTGGTGCAGTCCACGATGTGTCCAGCAGTAGGCGATGAGACGCAGAGGTGCAGTCCACGATGTGTCCAACAGTACGCGATGAAACGCAGAGGTGAAAAACACCCACTTAGATGAGGGTGCCAATTCAACGTAGGTTGATCATGATCATGCATGATGGCGGGGGGGGTGGGGGGGGGGGTTGCTCATATTTACATATTTATATGAGGTGTTGTGGTCGGTCAGCAGAGGAGTCGGCTAGAAAAAGGCACGGCCCTTTTTGGGCTGGATTAAATACCTGTTTTGGGTATATTTTCACACACCCCCTCTCGGACCAAAAAGGGATCATGAGAGAAGATGAGGGGGAAAAAAAACAGATTTGGTTGTCGAAGATGAGGATTTCTGTGATTAACTAGAGTGTAGGCATCTGGGATTGAGAGGTACTAGAAGAATGCTACAATGCAAGAGGTTTTCACATGCATGAATGCCCATTTTTGGGTTTTCATTCATACATGCGTCCCAAACACAAAAAACAAAATGCTATGCATAGGGAATGGAAGATGGAAAAAAATGCAATGCAGTGGGTTTTCACAGGAGCCGTGCCCTCATGGGGTTTTCACTGACTCATGTGCCCGATACAAAAATGGTAAAAAAAATGAAGAGAGAGGAAGATCCCCCTTTCAATGTGTGGGGGTGATGGTGGTGGACCGATGCCAATCCGATAGCGAAGACGCTCGAGAATGGGGCGGTTGACGGACTTCGTAAGGATGTCTGCTTGGTTGTCTGCCGGAAATGTACTGGAGTCGGATGGTACCGAGCTCAACCTGTTCCTTGGTAAAGTGAAAATGGACACCCACATGCTTGGTACGGCTAGAAAAAATAGGGTTGCTAGCAAGGGCAATCACACTCTGACTGTCGACGAAGATGGTAGAGGCGGTGTCGATGGAGACGCGCATGTCGGAAAGAAGTTGACGAAGATATGTAACCACAGTGGTGGCGTCATAAAGGGCCCGGTATTCGGCCTCTGCTGAAGAACCTGCAACAGTGTCCTGCTTTTTGCTAGACCAAGAGAAAGGGGCAGATCTGAGGGAGAACAAATAACCACCATGAGAACATTGGGAATCGAGATCACCAGCCCAGTCGGAGTCTGTGTAACCGTGCAAGGTGATCCCGCGATTGTAGTGAAGTCCATACAAATAGGTACCTGCTAGATAGCGAACAACCCTCATTGCTGAAATCCAATGTGGCTCCTTGGGAGCATTGAAATACTGACTTAAAATGGATGTGCAATAGGAGATATCAGGACGAGAATTTGTGAGCCAAATAAGTTTCCCAACCACTTGTCGGTAGGCTCGCTCTTCATGTGGAGGTGAGTCCACTGCCTTTGACAGTTTAACGGTGGGATCCAATGGAGTGGCCACGGGGATAGCACCATCAGGAAAATAGGAAGTAACGAGTTGGAGACAGTATTTCTGTTGAGACACGAAAATACCATCAGGATGTTGGATCAAATAATTAGGTCATCGACATATAGTACAAGGTAGCAAACCATCACCAGATTAGTGTGAATATAGAGATTGGGGTCACAGTGTGATGGGTGAAAACCTTGGCTGTGAAAAAATTTGTCGATGCAATGATACCACGCCTGGGGTGCTTGCTTAAGCCCATAAAGAGCTTTCTATAAGCGAAAGACTTTGTCCTCAAGACCAGGGAGAGGGAAACCCGCAGATTGGTCAACGTAGACCTCCTCGTTAAGAATGCCATTTAAAAAGGCACTCTTCACATCCATCTGATAGATTGGCCATTGATGGTGGGCAGCCAGATTGAGTAAAAGACGGATTGTGGTCATTCGAGCAGTGGGTGCAAAAGTCTCGTCGAAATCAATGCCTTCTTTTTGGCAAAAGCCTTGCACAACAAGCCGGGCTTTGTATTTGTCCAAGGTACCATCGGCTTTAAATTTGGTGCGGAAGATCCATTTGGTTCCAATGACCTTCTTATGACGAGGGCGATCCAGAAGGGACCATGTGCCATTACGGTCAATGCTTTCGAGTTCGAGTTCCATGGCCTGTTTCCAGGGTGGAAATTTAATAGCATCTTTCCACGATGTTGGCTCATCATGTGCCACATAGTTTGCGGAAAAAACAGAGGCAAATGAGGCACGAGGAGCGAGTCTGGTGGATCGACAAGGATTGTCCAAAGGGATATCAAAGGGAAGTATGCCAGAATCACGCATGGTTTGTTGATACGAGCGAGGTAAAGGGTCCCTAGGTGGTTGTCGTGTGAGGAGGAAGCCTCCTCAAGAGGTGAAGTTGTAGGTAACTGTTAGAAGTCATCTCCTGTCTTTACTGAGACACCAGGGCCTCTGTTGTGGTTGTGCCTGCCCTTATTAGGTGCTTTCTCATTTTTCCCCACTCTCCATATTTTTTTCGCCATTTTTCCCTATTTTTCCTTGGCTTGGGTGGTTGCCCTGTGATGGTAGGAGGACCCACATGCTGGCCGACTGCTCCTTCAGGTCCTCGACCTCTGATGTGTGCTGGCCGACTGTGTATAGCTGGCCGACTGCTGTGGGCTTGTGCCCATGGTCTTTGTAGGCATATGCTCACTTATGGTAGTGCTATGTGTGAACCGGGCTTAACCAAGGGCACTTTTTCCCATGTGGTTTTTCCCCTTGGACATCAAGTGTGAAAGGACACTATTTTGTACTTCTATATTATATGGATGTGGCACACATGCAAGGGTTGACTTGCATTTTGTGGATACCACACTTTTGGCTCTCTCTCTCTCTCTCTCTCTCTCTCTCATCCTCTCTCATTTCTCTGTGTGAGCTTCTCTACCTTGCACCTAACCCTAATGTGCAGGTTTGTGTGTGTGAGTGTGTGAGTCCAACACCCAACATTTGGTATCAGAGCTGGGAGCTGGCCCTGAAATTCTGTCGCTGGAAGACCTGTAGATTTCCGTCGCCGTCCGTCCGTGGATTCCGTCCGACAATTCCGTCTCGCTGCTCCACCGTCCGGCCACCAGAAGCCGGCGGCACTAGTGGGGAACCCACCACCGCCGCTCAGCCCGCGGGCGGTAGCCTTCTCTGCAGCAGCCGGCAGCCTAGCACCGCCTCCGCCCAGGTGCGCCTCCCACCTGTCGTCCGTCCCTCGGTACTCCGTTTCGTCCCGGAGCCCACCGTCGACTTTGCGTTCAGAGCCGTCGATGGTCCATATCTCGCACGCTCCGTTCCGGCGAGTCTACACCTCCGTCACCGCTTCGTTTCGGCCGTTGGTAGCCGCCCCGCCATCTGCTCCGTTTCGGTCGACGTTGACGCTCCCTTTCGGTTCCCCAACAGCCGCGCCTGCTTCGAGCTCTGCACGTGCCCGGCCGACGACTCAAGGCCGTTCCGTTCTACCCGCCTCCGCCTGGACAGTCTGCTCTGCGCGCTGCCATCGACCCTGCGCTCCAGCTCCCCGTCGACCTGCAGGCCTCCCTGCCTCCGACTGGCCTGGCACCTGCCCAGTGCCCGCCTCTGCCTCCGACCTGCCCGGCACCTGCGCAGCCCCGCCTCAGCCTGCCTCGTCAGCTGTGTACGCCCTTCTCGACACCTGCAGCTCTGCACGCCTCCGTCCGCTGAAGCTCAACGCACACGCCTCTTCCCGACTGTGCTTTTGTACTGCATCTTCCCGGCTGTGCATCAGTACTGCCCACACGTGCAGGTACCTTTGTTTCAGCAAACAGAAAAATTAAACAAAGTAAACAAAATAAGCTTTGCAGACACTCCACTCCAGATTTGACGAATTTTGGGGGTTTGCCAGGAAGATTTGAAAGCTTGCAGGTGGTACAGGATTCGTGCAAATTGGGGGATTTCTCAATTTGAGGCAAAATTGAAAATTGCAATTTGGGGGTTTTCGAAATTGAGGTCAAAATTAGCAAATTGAACCTCTTTCACTTGCAGAAATTTGGGGCTTTTGTGAAAATTGGCCAATTAGATGCACATTGAAGCGATTGGAGTGCATAAAAATTGGGGATTTTCTGATTGGAGCATGTAATTGGGCATTACAGCTGCGATTTGTCGCATATGTATACACATTGTGTGTAATTGGACAATTTGGTGCAGGTTTATACTTGCTTTGGTTTGCAGGCATACATTTGCACAGGACATTTGGTTGCCTGGGAGTGCACATTGGTGCTTGGTTTGCTTGCAGGTATATTTTGTTGACATGGCACAAAATACTACAGATGTATTTGGTGTGCTCACCCAGGAGGACAAGCTGGATGGATCTAACTACTCCCTTTGGAGTTTCATGATCCGTAATTTGCTGGTAGCCAAAGGGCTTTGGGGCATCGTGTGTGGTGATGACACACGCCCACTTACCATACAGCCAGCCACGCTTCAAAGGGGAGGTCCACAAAGAGCTCCTGATGTAGAACCTGCTCCCACACAAGAGCAGAAGAGATGGGACTCTAGAGATGCATAGGCCATGTCATTGATAGCCCTTTCAGTGAAAAGGACTATTATTCCGCACATTCGTTCTTGCAAGACATCGAAGCTTGCATGGGACACATTGGAAGCAATGTATCATGTACGCAATGAGGCAAGAGTTGCCTACTTGAAGAGGCAATTGGATCTTCTTTCTATGGACGAGGGTGACTCCATGGCAGATCATCTCACCAAAGTGAAAGATTTGCAGGAACAATTGCTCAACATTGATGAGGTTATCCCAGACAGACAGATGGTCACCAACACTCTTCATTCTTTACCGCCTTCCTACTTGGGCTTTCACACCTCTCTCAACCTCTCAATGAGAGGAGGTGCTGATCCCGTCACTTTTGAAGAGCTCGTGGGTTTACTCTTGCAGGAAGAGCAAACAAGAGCAAACTTATCGAGCAACCGTGGTGGACAAAAGGCATTTACAGCCAAGGATAAGGGTAAAGCAAAGAGCTTTAGGCATGGGGGACAATAGTCTAGCAAGGCTGGTCATGGACAGCCCTCTTCTAGTGGTGAAAAGTCTGACAAAGGGGATGCAAACAAGCCCAAAAAGAAGGGCAAATGTCACTACTGCCATAAGCCTGGACACTACATCAGTGAATGTAGGAAGCGGATTGCAAAAGAGAAAAGGAAAGAAGCAGGCAATGCAGTAGCAGACTCTTCTGATGACAAAGCACAGCAATCAGCTAATGTAATCCAGGAAGAGTATACTTTTTTGGTCACATGCACTAGTGACACACCAAGTGCTTCAGACATTGATATGTCTTGCATTGCATCTGACAGACAGAATGCATCATGGTATTTTGATAGTGGTGCTTTGAGCCACATCACTTCATGCAAAGATGTATTTCAGCACTTGGTTTATGCTTCAAATGGCCGCACTGTATCATGTGCAAATCATAGATACCTGAAGGGCACACAGGATATGTGCATTTGCTTTGGCAAACAGAATGCATTAGTGCATGGTTACACGGATTCGGATTATGCCGGTCATCCAGATAACCGGAAGTCTACTACCGGTTGTGTGTTTACATTCACAGGAGGTGCTGTGCCATGGATATCCAGGATGCAGAAGTGCACAGCCTTATCTACTACAGAGGCCGAGTATATTGCAGTCACAGAGGCTTGCAAGGAGGCATTATGGCTATCTCGGTTAGTGGTTGATTTGGGTTATACAGGGGATATTCCATTGTTGCATTGTGACAGTCAGAGTGCCATCCAGTTGACAAAGAACCCTGTCTTTCATGCAAAGACGAAGCATGTGGATGTGAAGTATCACTTCATCATAGAGGTGATAGAGAACAAGCAAATTCAGCTTGTTAAGATTCATACGGATGACAACCTGGCTGATCTGTTGACAAAGAGTTTGCCTCCGGAGTGGTTTGCTCATTGCAGACACTTGATGGGCATTGGATGAGGCCAGTTTCAGCCTTGATATGGCCTTGTATATTATCATGTACATGCTGATTTTTTCTTTTCCTTCATTTAAGGGCACTTTGCCTTTAAGTGGGAGGTTGTTGGGGTAAAGGCATTATGCCCACCCTTGTAGTGTGTACAAGCCCATAAGTTATAGTACATAGTACAAGTACTTTTAATGTACGAAGTGCACTATGTGTACTAGTGCAAATATACATGTGTGATAGGGGAGTCACACACTCATCTCATGTGTTGACTTATCCCCACATATGTCTCTCTCTCTCTCTCTCTCTCGCTTTTTCTCTGTGTTTGTCTCTCACATGAAACCCTAACCCTAATTCTCTCCCATTCACAGAATTGTCATCTAGTAGCTTACATGTCTCGTAAGTTACTGCCCGCTGAGAAGAACTACTCAGTCTATGATTGTGAACTCCTAGCAGTGATACAGGCCTTGAAACATTGGAAACATTTCCTGTATGGCCGTGACTTTGAGGTTCGCACTGACGATCAGACATTACGCTAGATTCAGACGATGCCAAGTGCACAGTGGAGTGATCGACAACACCGCTGGAGTCTGATATTCCAGCAGTTCGGTGGTATGATTGAGTACCTTTCAAGAAAGGCCAATCCAGTGGCCGATGCTTTGAGCAGGAAGGGACAGGTGTCTACGATTCAGACAACTAGACTTGATCTTGTTGGTACAGGACTAGAGGACATGAAGCACACGTACGCGGATTCCGAGGAATTCGGTACATAGTGGGAACAGGGATTGGATGCCACAGGACCATGTCATTTTTTGATACGCAATGGTTGGCTTTTCTACAAAGGCCGACTATGTGTCATGAAGTCATTCAGGGCAGCTCTTCTCCATGATGCCCATGACACCATTACAGGTGGTCATAGGGACATGAATTCGACTCTGGAGAAATTAGAACAGCAATACTATTGGCCAAAGATGAGGCGTGATGTGTTTACATATGTACAACGTTGTGACATTTGTCAAAAGGTGAAAGCTCCTCGTGGAAAGAAGATAGGGTTGTTACAGCCCTTACCAATTCCCGAGGGTCCTTTCCAAGACATTTCCATGGACTTTGTCACGAATCTGCCTCCCAGTCCAAGTAAGCGTAATACGCAGTGCTTAACTATTGTTGATAGGTTTAGCAAATTTGTTATGCTTATTCCTTGCAGGGTCAATGTGACCGCCGAGGATGTTGCCCAGTTGTTCATTCGGCATTGGTACCCAATTGGCGGGATTCCTAGAACCATAGTGTCAGACCAAGATGCTAAGTTTACCAGTCATTTTTGGAGGGCATTGTTTGATAATTTTGGTACTAAGTTGAATTTTTCCAGTGCATTCCACCCAGAGACAGATGGCCAGACAGAGATATACAACCAGTTGGCCTTTGATGTGCTGAGGTGTTATGTCCACGATCAGCAAGGTAAGTGGGAATTGTATTTGCCTTTAGTTTAAGCTGTTTTGAATGACTCTTTTTCTTCAGCTATTGGTAGGACTCCATATGAGGCAGCGTTTGGAAGACCTTTCCAGTCGTTCTTAACCAGGACTTCGTCTTCAGTACCGGAGGCAAACAGAGTGACGGAGTCTTACCAGGAGATCTTATAGTCAGTTAAAGACAGATTGGCTAAAGTGCAAGAGACCTACACTCGACAGGCCAATAAAGACCGAAGGGATATGAAGTTTTCGGAAGGGGATTGGGTTTATCTTCGGATTATGACACAAAGATTGAAGCAGGTGGGCAAGCGATGCCCAAAGTTCTCTTTCAGGAGCTTCGGATGGGAAACAAAGTTCTCTTTCAGGAGCTTCGGACCTTTTCCCATCCGGAAAAAGATTAATGAGGTGTCTATGCAATAAAAGCTACCTCCGAGTTGGACTATGCACGATGTATTTCATGTCAGTTGGTTAAAGCCATATGTAGGTCCACCCCCTTCAGAGGTCAAAGATGAAGCGGAACCAGACATTGTGGATGAAGCAGAAGTTATGGTTCCAGAACAGATCCTTCTGCACCGTTTCAAGCATGGCTCAGGCCGAAGACTACGACAGTTCCTCACAAAGTTTCAGGACCGAGGAACTCATGAAGCGGTATGGCTCGACAAAGAGTTCTTTGAAGACTATCCGGCGTTATTGACGGATTATTTGGAGGCTATGTAGCTTCCGTCAAGTTAAGCAGAAGGGAATGTCACGTGCATCCCGCACTTGGATGCCACGTAGACTTTTTTGTACAGAAGGTGTAGGACCTGGGATGGTGAACTGGTCCCATGTGAGCCCAGTCCGGGACGAGTCAGCCAAGGATCCATCTCAGATGTCCGAGGTCAGGTGTGCATTGTCGCACAGGAGTCTAAGGTTAGGTGTGCACTGTCCTGCACATGAAACAGTGCCAGTCCGCGCTGTGAGTCTCCCTCTGGAATGATGTCAGTGATTCTGTGTATCTGGTATGGTACCATATGCCAGATCACTGAGTAGTTAGTTAGGGTTTGCGTTTAGAACAAGGGGCCAGCCCATAGGGCTACCCCGGGTCTTTGTGTGGGCATGGGGATAGTGTGGAACCACCCCCATGAGGGCCAAGAAGGCCCTGGCTGAACCCACCAGCCATGGAGGGGCTGTAGGACAGTCCCAGGGGCAGGCCAGGGGTAGCCGACTGATTATCCAGCCATGGGAGGGGTATAGGGCAAGTATGGGCAGGCGCCTAATGTCCAGCCAGCCAGGAAGAGATGCACAGACTTTATGGGATTTTTTCCAGCATTTAATGGGATTTTTCCAGCATTTAATGCTGGATTTACAGTCGTGGGACAGAATATTGCTGGCCACCTGGACTTACAGCTGGCCGACTGCTCATGATTGGGTAGTATAAATAGTGGAGGCCACAATCCCATTCAATCATCTCAT
Organism: Cibotium barometz; assembly: GCF_041138505.1. NCBI lineage: Eukaryota > Viridiplantae > Streptophyta > Polypodiopsida > Cyatheales > Cibotiaceae > Cibotium > Cibotium barometz. The sequence continues at coordinate 33,931,042 of NC_141103.1, forward strand.
TTCTCCACCAAGAGCTCGAGCATAAGAGGCTAGACAAAGCCAAGAGGGTGCTAAGCAAAGGGGTGAAGGATTCAGGTCAAGGGCAGGGTATTCCCAGCCAAGAAAAGGTCCAAGATTGCTGTATTTTCTTTCAGTTTTCTCATCATTCTAATAAAGCAAATACACCATCCGTGGTGGCGGCCCTATAGAGGGTAATTGGGACCCAATACTGTGTCCTCTCCACCTCTCCCCCCCCCTCTCTCTCTATTTTTTGCACTTCTCCTTTCAGTTTGTGTGTTAATTTCCGTCGCGAAAAGAGTGCTGAATTCTGAGTATTGAAGTTATCGATTCTTCTCCGAAGCTTCCGCATATTACAGGGATGAGGTGTAAGGGAAGACCAATTAGACATCTCTTTAGGAATGGTGAAAGAAGCTGACTGGGAAGGTGGGGCTTGAGCAACCTGACTATTAGCTCGCCATTGGGAGGAACGCGGCCAAGTAGAACCATTTCCTTGCGGAGAAGAAAAACCATATGCCAAGGGTGTAGAGGGTGAGTGGGTAAAAGTAGGCTGGTCGTCTCCCAATGAAAGACCTCGAACAGGGCTCTCTAGTGAATGAGGAGTTCCATCCTTTGTGTGATCTATATCAGAATAAGGGGAGTCAGTATCTGGTATGAAGAGTTGATCCTCCGGAATCGAGGGTAGACGATCCATGGTGTGTACTTTTGAGGTCTTCAATCCCTTTGCTCACGATTGCTCTGATACCATGTGAGGGCAAAAGAGACCAAAGGACCAAATATATGAAAGATCAGAGTAAAACACACAGCATGCAATGGTGATGTGTATATGAAAGATGAAGTCCAGTACAGGAGCTCTATGTGAGACTCTGAATAAGCAGAGAAGGCTGCTATCCCAAAAATGCAGACGCCAATCCAGAAGTACACCTGATGTGAGCGCCTAGAAGTAAGCATTGATGTAGGTGCTTTATTGGGGTAATCACTGCTTGATGAAAAACGCAGAATTGTGCTTTGTAGGCGAAGTTCATAAGCTTTGTGAGCGACCTGTTTCAGTCCAGCAGGAGGAGGCAAAACACCCTGTGTGGTGCTGTCCGTGTTCTGTCCAGCAGGAGGCGGTGAAACACAGTGTGGTGCAGTCCACGATGTGTCCAGCAGTAGTAGGCCATGAAACGCAGAGGTGAAAAACGCCCACTAAGATGAGGGCGCCAATTCAACGTAGGTTGATCATGATTGTGCATGACGGAAGGGGGGGCTCATATTTATATGAGGTGTTGTGGTCGGTCAGCAGAGGAGTCGGCTAGAAAAAGGCGTGGCCCTTTCTGGGCTGTATTAAATACCCGTTTTGGGTATTTTTTCACACAGCCCACCTCTCATCTCATGCGGCTCTTCAAAAGATAGCCCCTCCTCCTTTTAATAAAGTCGACTAGCCTATAATAGCCCATGCTTTTCTTTTAAGCCAAAAGTGGCTCAGCTTGCTAAAAATAACTGCTTTTGTGCTTTTCCCAAACTTGCTTCCCAAGTTTTAGCTAGGGGCCTCTTTTTGTCCACCTATCCATGCCCAAACTAATAATAAGTCCAGCCCTTCATTTACGATGTGTGAGCACACTCACTTATAAGCATCATAAGTCACTTAGATAAATAAAATCCCATGCTGCTCATGCTCTGAGCCATCTTTTCATGCCAAACTTTACCAATAAATGCTTCAGCTTTCTTATGTGGAAAATCTCCGTTCAAACCTTGGCTCCGTTGAGTGTGTGAAACACTGGTCAAGCCCGGTGAGGGGACCAAATGGTGACAGAAGGCGAGGACTTCTTGGATAGTTTTACTCCAACCGCCAGGTATACCACTATTTGCATTGTTCTTGTCATTGCTGCTCACTTTTCTTAGCCCATCTTTTAGATGGATGTCAAGTCCGCCTTTCTCAATGGGGTTCTTCAGGAGGAAATATATGTTGAACAACCCCCTGGCTTCATCCGCGATGGTTTCGAGGACCATGTTTATCATCTGCAGAAAGCTCTTTATGGCCTTAAACAGGCTCCTAGGGCGTGGTACCAAAAGATTGATGCTTTCTTTCTTTCTCATTCCTTTGAGAGAACTCTTGCGAACAATAACCTTTATGTTTTGATAGAGGAGGATCACATTGTGATTATCATTTTGTATGTCGATGATCTTATTCTCATTGGATCCGACCCCGACCGCACTACTATGACTATGGATCTTCTGAGTCACACCTTTGAGATGACTAATCTTGGTCTACTTCAATACTTTCTTGGCATGGAGGCTTGGCAGCGCCCACATGGGATATTTCTCTCTCAACAAAAGTAGGCTTCTCAGATTTTGGAGAGGTTTGGTATGACGCTCATTATCTTGCCCTATGGACTGAAATCAGAAGTTGAGTAAAAACGATGACTCTCCACCCTATCATGATCCTACTCAGTACTGAGAGCTCGTCGGCTCTCTTATTCATCTCACCATTACTAGGCCTGATCTTGCTTATAGTGTTAGTGTCCTAAGTCAGTTCTTTTCAGCACCACATACTGAAAGAGGGCACAGAGTAGAAGCAAGATGAGCACTAGAGTGTGCTGATCTGAGATGTGCAAGAGAGAGAGAGAGAGAGAGAGAGAGAGAGAGAGAGAGATGAAGCTAATAAGCTGAATATACTGCAATGAAAGCAATCCCGAACAAGAGACAGTATAGTCTCATATGTGAAGGATACAAAAGCTGAGAGTGTACACATGAACCACACCTCAAGCAATGAATGAATGAAAAGGGGAGAGGCCAGCCCACCTATATATAAGTCATATGGGGCTGGCCAATTGGAGCAACACACCTGGCGGATTGGACAAAATAATCTGGCTGACTGGAAAAATACCAGAAAAATGGGGGAAAAACATGAGAAAATAAGGGTGGCCAACCCACAACCAAGGGCCATAAAAGGGATCAAATATAGGCACAATACATGGGCTAACACCCCCTCTCAACACTAGATGCTGAACAAACTCTGAGAAGCCGAAGATGAGGAGGCAAGAAAGCCTGAGACACTGGCTTGGTGAACAAATCTACTGCATTCTTTGTTGAAGGACAATACTCCAAATGCAAATCTCCAGCAAGAACCTGTTCACAAACATACTGATACTGAATCTCAACGTGTTTCGTACAAGCATGAAACACAGGGTTCTTGGCGATGGTGATGCAACTTTGATTGGCACACCAAAGAAGAGTAGATCTGGTAGGAGGAAAGCCAAGTTCTCCCAATAATCTTCGCAACCAAATCGCCTCACAGGTAGCATAACAAACTGCACGATACTTTGTCTCTGTAGAAGAAAGCGCCATAGTAGGTTGCTTTTTACTACTCCATGAAATGGCTCCCAACCTAAGTGAAAAAACACAACTAGTTGTCGAACGCTGAGTATCCGGATCTTGAGCCCAATCGGAATCAGACCATCCAAGAAGAGTGCACCCTTGGCCATAGGAGATGCCAAAGCCCAAAGTACCACGCAAGTACCGAAGAACCCTGAGAGCACACCGGCAATGCTACTGACGGGGTTTGGATGTGAAAGAACTCAATAAGCTGACTGCGAAACAAATGTCCGATTGGGAGTAGGTCAACCATACCAAACAATTGACAAAAACCCGATACTGTCCCTGATCAATCCTCGGAGAATCATCAAGAAGAGAAAGCTTCGCACTAATATCCATAGGTGAAGATACTGGTATACACACCGTCATTTGAAACCTGTCAAGAGTCTCCTATGTGTACTTCTGCTGAGAGAAGAAAATACCCTAAGGGGTTTGCCAAATCTCAAAGCCAAGAAAATAATGTAGAAGGCCAAGATCCCTCATCTCAAACTGTGTCACCAAAGCATCCATGACTGAACGGATTCTCACAGAACACAAATCTGTAAAGATGAGGTCATCAACATAGACCACAATGATAACAACTAATCCCCTCTCAAGGAGGATATAAAGGTTCGAATCTGCATGAGAACAGTGCAGACCAAGCTTTTGAAAGAACTCATCAATCCGTTGGTACCAAGCCCGCAGAGCTTGCTTCAGACCATACAAAGCTTTCTTCTGTCGATACACCTGGTTCTGTCTGCCTGGAACCTCAAATCCCGGCGGCTGATCAACATACACTTCTTGTGTAAGCTCTCCATTCAGGAAAGACGACTTGACGTCCATCTGGAATACGCGCCATCTATGATGTCTTGCAAGAGCAAGAACGGTCGTATGGTAGTCATTTGGGTGGTTGGAGCGAAGGTCTCATCGAAGTCGACTCTAGGGCGTTGAGCATAGCCCTTGGCAACCAACCTCGCCTTGTGTTTGTCCAAGCTGCCATCAGCTAGATACTTCGTTTTGAAGATCCACCACACCCCAATCACCTTACGCTGCTGTGGCGTAGGCACCAAAATCCAAGTGCCTTTCTATTCAATAGCATCCAGCTCTGCATAGCACGACACCAAGGCTCATGTGAAAGAGCCTCGTCCACATAAGTCGGATCAGAAGGACCATGAATAATAGAGGACATAAGAGCATAGTTAACAAACATGTTGCCCTCATGAATTTGTTTCCCTGTAACTCTGGATCTAGCACATGAGATGTCATGACAAACATGGCTCACTTTAGCTTGCACACAACTCTTTTGAGCATGTGGAATGGATGTCTCCATTATTGGTATGAAGACTCAAAGTGAGGTTGACTCCTGAGTCCTCACCCATTTAATAAACCATGCTATGTGATTTTACAGCTACATATTAGCTTCCACAGTTCCTCACTTGTATTGCTAGTTTTTGGATTCCTCACAGGAATTTCCTTAGTTCCTTTGGCTTGCTTGCCCTTTGAACTACAACTAAGGTTCCTTGGATTCCTTGCCCCAGAACCATGGATCTTCCAGATCTTTAGCCTTAACCACAATATTTGAAAACCAAATCAAATGTACCAATTGCTGCAAAAGTGCACTATCAAACGACTACAAATAATTACATTCCATACCCCTTTTAACAAAGGTTGGTATTCACAATCCAAAGTTCGACTTGCCTTTGACCTTTCATGGTTTACAAGCCTTGTTCACCTTCCACCTTGCTGAATGGCAACAATACCTACAGCTGTATGGTGTCTTTATTCCTTTGTACGACCCTGGTATGGCTGCATGTCTTTGTTCGCCCGGCTGTACTTTTAGTTGGGGGCTTCTCTTCAAGCCTTTTTCAATTGTGGAGAGCATTCCAGGGTGTTGGAGAGCCAACTCATGTGTTGAAGGCTGCCCATGTGTATGGGAGAACTCTTTGAATATTTTTGGAGAGCACATTAAAGACGCTTTGAGGACAATTGAAGGAAATTGAGGGCAATTGAAGTCTCTTGAAAAATTCTTTAAGACTTTGAAGGCTCCATGTGCACTACCTGAAGTGAAACTGGCTGCAAAAAGGTAGTACCGTCTGTAAATCAGAGGTATGGGCTGCATAAATGTCAACATCTTTTCTTTAGGCGTGCTTTGCTCTAGGCCTTCTTTCTTGTGTTCGATTTGCATCCATGTTAGATCCTTGTACATCTAAATGATGGTCTCCTCTAATGCTGGTCACTTCTTGAGTACTACTAGGCATGCTCGCATCTTTGAATTCGATGCCATTTCTCACCAGTAATCTAGCTCACTTAATGTTGGTTTCCTCAGCCTCATCGTTTGCATCACCACATATGGTGAGTGGCATAGGTTTTTAGTCCCGTTGCCTTCTCTATGTGTTTCTTTAGTGCAGCAAGAATTGAGGCCATTTTTTGTAAGGCAGTCCAGTTTACCCTCACCATAAATGTCATGCTCACATTTCCAAGAGTTGTGTTGAGTGCTTGTCATTGGTACAGTTGTTGGATGAACTTGTTGGATTCCTCTGCATGAGCTAGTCGCTCATTCCAAGCACCATGATGCATAGATAATTAGTGGTGGAAATAGACTCTTAAGCTCTTTATGGCGGCACTCTGACCACTGAATTTGTATTTGCAATGCGAGTTACTGCCCTTGAGGAATCAAGGGCTCACAAGTAGAGGAAGTGGCTCTTTAAAAAAAAATGTTACATTTATGTATAAATAATTCTGTATGTTACTTATTAGTAAAGTCTTACAATTCTCATGCAGGCATCAGTCTGCACGACATTCGGCAGCGGGCAAACGACTCTTTATCATCTATGTTTCCTGAGTTCTTGTAGTCAGGTATCGAGGCTGCAGACTACTCGAGGACTTCAGGTTGCAGGCTTAGCACGCCCATCTCACAAACAGCCAGTAAGGCTTCTCGGTGGAACACGGGAATACCATGTCAGGGCTTCTTCAGAAGGCAAGGATTCCACCCAACTTTCAGAGTCCACCATACAACAACATGACACAGTTTCAGAAGATGCTGCAAATTCGGGAACTCAAAATGGAGCTGCAACTAAAGAGGACTTTCCATCTGGAGATCTGGACTACAGGACAATAGGTGGTTGGGATATGCTTGTAATGCGACTGAAAATGCTGTGTACTGTGCCTTGGCAAAGGGTCAAGAAAGGCAGTGTCTTAAAATTAAAGCTTTCTGGCAAGGCAAGTTCAAGTTTCCTTTCGGAAAGTAGGGGGAATGCTGGCATTTAATCGTGCTTTTTTAAATGATAATTTGTGAATGTGTTAACAACCCTAATGCCTAGTCAATTATGCACCTGATGATTTGGTATCAGCAGTGTGCTGGTGGGTTTTGGTTCTAAACATCAATCAATACATGGACGTTTCTTTATCAGATCACAGAGCAATTTCAAGGGCGCTTTACATCTGGATTATCATTACCGCAAGTATGCCAGAACCTTGTAAAAGCAGCTTATGACCCCAGAATCTCAGGTGTCTACTTGCAGATTGAGCCACTTGATTGTGGCTGGGGCAAGATAGAGGAAGTTCGTAGACATATTCTTTTTTACAAAAAATCAGGTATGTCAGTATATATTTGCACCGCATATCTGAAACTTAAAACTGGCTGTCAGAGTGCTTGCGACCCTTGCCTCCTTATCAGAAACAAAGTTGGCAGTATTAAACTTAACCTCGTCTTTCTTATTTCTGCAAAGATTGTGTTCAGTGTTTCTCCTTATGAGACCTATTCTCACATGCGGCTTGTAGGGAGCTCATTTTATCGTACTCACACCAAACTAGAAATACTTTATGCTTTGAAGCAAAAAAAACATATCTAAATTGGACCAACTTATTATAAATAAGATTTTATGGTATTGAAATGATATGAGGTACTCATATTCATAGGGCAGGTAGCATGTTGCTGTGAAAGTAGTACAATCAAAGAGGCTGAGGTAGCAGCAGTAGTGGCAGGCATGAAGAAGATGTGCCAAGGAGCCTGAGGATGGGTGGAAGCAGAGTCTATTGAATGACTGCTTAGGCAAAAGGAATCAGTTTGCATGGTATGAGGCTGTTAATTGGGCAATTCAATCTTCTTTATGAGAGTCATGATGTTTACAAACGTATTGTCTTAGGATATTTTCTAATTATGACATCTCATGAGAGCTCCCAACAACTTTTAAGAAATGGACATCTAGACATTTAGAACCACATTATTAGGCTCTCCTTGGTATGCAACACTGAATGTGCAGGTCCAGTAGGGCAATCTTCCAAAATTAAATTCTTCCCCCTTCCTTCTGGGTGGAAGGATTAAACACTATTTTTTACATGCGTAGCGGAGGTTTTGACGCTGTTGTTAACACCCTTAGCAGGAGGTTTTGACATATAAATAGCTGTGTATTAAGGTTCTTCTGAGGCCAAATACAGCCTATGAGATCCAATCAAAAGCATTACAATGTTTTTCATGGCTAGTTGTTGATGCTTTGCAGTCTTTCTCAGCACTGGAGCACCCTTTGATGAAGGCAGCAATGGCAAGAGTCTTTCCTGCTTGTGAGAGGAATAGGTAGGTGTCATCTTGGTTGTCAAAAATGTGAGGATAGCGGTCATGAATGGCTGTGTCTCTAGATTTTAGAGGGTTTATCTCAAATGTACATTTTCTTTACTTGCACCATTCTTGTCTGGAGCCAAGGATGGGTGACTTCCCATTACAGCCCCCATGACAGACAACAAGTATACCTCATTACAAAATTGTTATTTGTTTTCTCGGATGTATATTCTCTTTACTAGTGGGAGGATATCATCTTTAGGGAAAATAAATTTGACTATTTACTACATTACTTTACACAACAGCTTTAATTTAAATACCAATCACTAAACACTCAAGTGTGAAGATTGCAATCAACTCGATAAAAGGATTAGAGGAATGCATATGGGAAAGCTGGATTGTTCCTCATTAAGAGTGTTTTACATTCAGAGGAAAAAACCCAATGTCAGAGTACACCTATCTTCCCGGACATGGACTGTGCAAATCACACCAAACAGAGCAACGCCACAGAGCCCCTATCTCAACTCTCTCTTGCTGCTTCATGACTGCTCTGTCCACAAACTCTCTCTTGCTGCTTCATGACTGCTCTGTCCACAAACTCGATATTAAATATCTACTCTTTCCCTCAAAGTCCTTAAGAGATATTGCAAACCTCTTCTCTGCTCTCCTGGCTGAATAGAAAAACTAACTCGTACACTTGTGCCTTGCCACACAGCAAACCATATATCAGTCACTCATACATCTAACCTGTAACCCTGACACAAACAGTTTAACCAAACGTGTATCAGATGTCACTGTCAGTATCATGTCCACCATCATCACCGCCTCTGTAAGCCTTTTTCTTAGGGTCTCATCACCTCAAATGCCAGACCAGATAACCTCATGCGAAACCAGGTAATGGCTTTGAAACTTGGAGTCACACAAGACCTGTCAGATGTGTTCCTTGAGAAAGAAAGAAAGAAAGAAAGATATATTAAGTGTTTACTAAAGACCCAATGGGCCTATGAGACAAAGTCGTACAATAATGTCCATGGCATATCTCATCATGGAATGGAAAATAAAACAGAATGAAAACATAAATACAGCTATCTCATTGGGGTGATACAAAACTGTCCATGGAATACTAAGAACATAAAAACATGGGAGCAACATCAGCTCCGAGTAGATGGTATACCACTCTCCAAAATGTCAAGCATGGGGTTGACGAGTATGGCCGAGAGGTTTTCTTAGCTATGTCACGTGGAAAGGTAGCTTGATGGCGGGGGAGCATGTCCTGGATCTGGAGCTGATGAGGTGATCGTGGCCGACGGGGGGGTCGAGGGCGTCGGGCACGCTGGAGTGCAAAGGCTTGGTCCGAGGTAACTCCTCTCGGGCGAGGTAGGTCCAGAGCTGCTCCTGGAGGGTCCACAAGATCCACTACGTCGGTGTCCTCCACCTCCTAGGTCCGGAAGAAATTGGTGATGGTTGGTTGCCGAGGGAGGGAGCGGGGTGGCTGGGGCCTGTCTCAAGAAGGTGTCCCTGTGTGTGCGGAGCTCAAGCAGGAAGAGGCCCAGGCAACGCTGGTCCTAGAAGTCAATGATCCCGGAGAGTGGACCGAATCCCTCATGAAATAGACAGTGAAACCTCCCGCGGATCTCATAGTATACTGGGCAGCGGCATATGTAATGCTCCTCCGTCTCAACCTCTGTGTGGCATAGTCGGCAGATCCTCTCCTCTCTGGGTGTCCGTATGAGCTTCTCGGCTCTGAAGATGCACTTAGCTCTACCTGTCTCCACTCTGAGGAGGCGGAAAAAAACCCGTATCTGGCCAATCGCAATCCGCATGGCATGGGACATGTGAACACTCAAGTTGCGCGGCTGTTGGATGAATCCATCCTCAGTGAGTGTGAGTAAGTGGTCTCTGTAAAAGTGCATCTTCGTGGGGAGCTCCGGGGGTGTGATCCATGTGCAATGTGTGTAAAGGCTAAGAAGATCTGACTAGATAACTCGGTTGGTATCCTTGTGAGACAGCCGGAAAAAAGGGGAGTCCAAACTGTACTAAGGGGTCCATGCAAAGCCCATATACTGAGAACCAAGTGGAAACTAGTGCATACCATACTCCAGAGTGCCCCTCAAGTGCTAGCTGTCTGGAGGACTCCAGGGCAAGCCTCGGGTACCTGTGGGGATCCATGTGACTGATGCGATGAAGGTACGTGACTATCTGGAAGAGTGCCTCCACTACCATCGGGGCTGCAGCAAACTTTGCCTGGATAATCTGGTGTGGGACTGATGGTTTGCTGCGGATCATACGGAGAACATCATGACCTGGGGCCTCTCAACTCGTTGCCAATCCTCATCGGATAAATCTGGCCCCCAGAAAGCTGCTCCATACATCAAGGTTGGTGTGATGAGGGTTTCAAAAAGCCAGCCCTTCGTCTTGGGCTCCTGGAAATGTGCCTAGAAGCACTGCCGCTCAAGTAAGCTCAAGGCTGCATATCCCCCCACGTCACTCTAGCATGTGCTGCGGGAAGCATGGTAAAGCGTGGCCCACTGAAAGTGACACCAAGGCAGACATAGGACGAGACAATCTCCACAGGATCCCCTCTATATGTGAAGCTCAATCTGGATGTGACGGGGCGAGAGGTATTGAAGACCATTACCTTGGTTTTACCAAGGTTAACAGACAGGTCCGTTGAGTGCAAAGGTCATGTAGGGCATCCAACTGTCTCTGAAGCCCTTCGGCTGAGTATGAGAGGAGGACGATGTCATTTGCATAAAGTAGTATGGGGATCAATATGCTTGCCAGTGTGGGACCAGCCCCGCCTAATCCATCAATGAAGCTTGAGATCTCATCAATGTAGGATCAAAACGTACGTACGGATCCAATCCGTACCGCACATCCGTACAGTACGGGGATCCGTACGTTTTTATTTTTTATTTTTTATTTTTTTTTTTGGTGGTTTTGGGTTTCGCCTGCGATTGCGTCTGGACTCTGTATTTTTTTTTTTTGGGTTTCGTCGATAGCGTCTTGACTCCGTACAGCGTACACCTTCCGGTAAGGGCCTCTACAGTCTCTCTCTCTTCGCTACTGTTGCCACCGCCTTCCCTTCAATTTGCCTCCCTCCCGGTGCCTCGCCATGTTCGCCATCTTCTGTGTTCGCCTGCTGTTGCCCCCCTTTCCCCACCCACGCCATCTTCTGTGTTCGCCTGCTGTTGCCCCCCTTTCCCCACCCACCCTTGCTCAGGCCCCCAAGGCAGCAACCTTCAGCATATAGAGATGCATCTTGCCTTAGCACTCCATCCACATCCCCACCCCCCCTTATATTGTTTGTATATGGACTCCATCGATCCATGATGATTCACAGTTGTATCCAGACACATGCACACTTTTTCTTTTCTTCCGATGACCGGAAGAACACAGTTGTATTATTTTTTGTCTCATAGGCCAACTTTGGCCTCTCGTAGACGTTAATATATCTTTCTCTCTCTCTCTCTCTCTCTCTCTCTCTCTCAGAGCCTTAGCCCACCATCTGTGGACCGTGCACTGAGCTCTCAGCCTCTCTCTCCTTCAAGTCTCTCTCTCTCTCTCTCTCTCTCTCTCTCTCTCTCTCTCTCTCTCCCCCTCTCACTCTCACTCTCACTCTCACTCTCACTCTCACTCTCACTCTGAGCTGAGCTGCCCACTAAATATTATGCATTGCATGATTGCTGAATCCTGATTGAAATTGTATGGCATTGTGCATTGAATTTGTCAGAGCAATCATGCCGAAGCGAGAGAACCCATACTGGAAGGAGCACACAAACGTCATTCGCATTGTGACTACTCCAGGGCAGGCAGGTAGTGGCACTCGACAATGGCAGTGCAAGTACTGCAATTTCACCCTCACGAGTACAATTACTCGTGTCATCAAGCACCTCACAGGCATTGGCACCACCAACAATTGTGCAGGGTGCAAGAGAGTGCCACAAGCATTGAGAGATCAGTTGATTGTTGAAAATTTCCCTGCAATGGGGGCAGCTGGAAGAGGAAGAGGCACACAAGAGACACAGGATGCGCTTCATGATGCTCTTCTTGGAGACTTGGCCGGTCCATCCATGCAGGTTGATGAATCTCAGCCTGCCTCTTCTGAGCAGGCATCGTCTGCCAGAAAGAGGCCTTCTGTCATGCAAGATGAGAATGAGGGTGATACATATACGGAAAGGCAAACCACCTTGCCTTCTCGTGTGCATGCACAGTCTTGGGTCAAAGAAAGGCAAAAGGTGGCTGAGATGGAGATTGCTCGCACTGTCATAGAGTGCAATATCTCCTTCAATGTTTTGAGGACTGACCAATGGAAGAGGATGGTCAGAGCTATAGCCGAGGTTGGACACACGGAGTCATGGTTAGGGCTTGAGTACAAAAAGATGCGCACCACGATGCTTGATGAGCAAAAGGCCTTGATAGACAAGGCATTGGTGCCAGTGAAAGCAGGTTGGCAACAATTTGGTTGCACTATCATTTTGGATGGCTGGAGTGACACACGGCGACGACACATCATCAATATTCTTGTCTCTTCATGTCTTGGTACGTATTTCTTACGCGCTGTGGATGCTGGGAAGGCAGGCGAACGCATCACTGCTGAGAGTATCTATGAGCATATTCGCCAGGCAATTGTTGAGGTTGGTCCAGAGAATGTGGTGCAGGTTGTAACAGACAATGCTGCTAATTGCAAGGCAATGGGAGACATGGTGGAGGCGGAGTTTCCTCGCATTGTGTGGACTCCATGTGCAGCCCATTGCCTTGATTTGCTTATGGAGGACATAGGCAAGCTGAGTTGGGTGCAACCCACAGTTTCTGATGCCACGAAGATCACTACATTCTTCAGAAAGAAGCAGCAGGCATTGGCTATCTTTAGGAGCCACAACAACCTAGATATGGTGCGGCCATCCAAGACAAGATTTGCCTATATGTATTTGGTGCTACACAGGCTTTTCAAATTGAGAGATCCACTATTACAGACAGTTGTGGATCCAAAGTGGAGAGATATGTATCATTCACAGACAGAGCCCACCAAATACATACAGAGACGTATACTGGATGAGACCCTCTGGACGGATGTGCAAACTCTCTTAGTGGCTTTGCAGCCAGTATTTGTACTTCTGTGAGTCACAGACATGGAGGGCTCCACTTTGGGCTTAGTGTACCACCTCTTCATGCAGATGAAGAGTCATATTGCAGCCTGTACTCCTTGACACAGAATTGGTAAGTAAAATCTTGATTCTTGATGGCCGATTACAGAATCATTCTTGAGTCTTGACTTACTAATTGCTCTACTTCTCTGTTTATTTTACTCTTGCAGCCGAGATGATATATTGGCTATTGTGGATTATTGATGGGGGTATATGAGTCGCCCCATTCATGGGATGGCTGCATTCCTCCATCCTTTCTACAAGACGCCACTTCTCTTTCATGATAGGGAGCTGCTCACCTTACGAGATAGGTACATTAATAGTATGTATGATGTGGAGCAGCAATTGGAGATTGATGCAGAGCTCTGCAGCTGGGTCAACAACTTGGGACCCTCATTTGCTAGAGCTGTTGCTCTTAGACCAGAGGCCACCAAGCTTCCTCTTACTTGGTGGCAAAACTATGGAAGACAGGGTCTTCCACAGCTTACAGATATAGCTCTGCGAGTGCTATCTCAGGTATGTATATCATGTATGTACTATGCCATATGAACTAGTCTTGTGAAGCTTATTGGGAATTGCCGAGCTCACATGAATGAAGCACTTTTTTTGAATTGGAGTGCAGGATTGTTCGCTTGTGAGTGCAACTGGAGCGCTTACTCGCTCATACATACAAAGATACGCAATTGTTTGAGCACCTCTCAACTAGAGAGACTGGTCTATTGTAGGGCCAACATGAAGCTCGTACGAGCTTATCATGCTTTGGGCACCCCAAAACAGGTGAGTTTATCCTATTCATTCTCTTATGGGGATTGGCCTCCCATTTACATAGCTTTTATACTATAGTATACAACAAGTTGAGTCGTTGACACTCTGCGTTCTCTTTGGTTTTACATTGAATAGGTGGATCCAACATGTGTCAAGCTGGTCCCAGATGCTACCACCATTGATGAGGCAGAGCAACGGTTGAGAGATGAGCAGGACGAGATTCTTTGCCTCTTGCATAGAGAGCTAGAGAGTGTAGACAGGCAGGTGACGAGATCGAGAGCCCGGGCTTATAAAATTCAGCTACATGAGGGACCTGCAGATGCAGAGAGTTCTGGCCGGAGAGGCGCCCGGAGAGGGAAGTTGCCTATTCAGACTCCTTGAGCACGTGCGAATGAGGCCGTTCGCCTCATTCACACTACCCAGCAGGATGATGTAGAGGCAGGGACAGGGACATCTGAGGTAGCCCACCCACCTGTGCCCATGATGATAGGGCCTGAGTATGATGACGAGGGCAATGTCATCACGGAGGGTTATATGCTTGATTCTTCAGGGTCATCATCCTCATCGGATGATGAGTTTTGATTTGGATTACCTTAGTTTTGATTTGGTGTTGTATAGACATGGCACATTTTGTCATTATTCATAGACTCATTTTCAAATTTCATCATTTTTTGATGTGAATTGTGAGTTGTCACGACTCACTTGTGACAATGTGACTTGTCTTAAGTAATAAGTATTAAGTATTAAGTACGATTAACTTATTAAGTATGATTGACGACTTTGTGATTCTAATTTCTCACTTTTGAATTAGTAGGTTTTTGACCTTGTTGTGTCTCTATTTCGAAAGTTTTATATGTCAATGTGGACATGGACTGAAATTTTATGTAGGTGGCTGAAATTTCTGAGATTTTATGTATTTTTACCAATGGTACGTATTTTTACGTACCTTAAAATTTTTTTTTTCCGTACCAAACAACGTACAGTACGTATGGATCCGTACAGTACATAACGTTTGGAACCACCTTGGATCTCATCAATGTAGAGGCCGAAAAGAGTGGGTGATAGAGGGCAGCCTTGTTTCACCCCAATGGTGCTGGAAATCTCCTGTGATGTACCTCCTGGGGCTCTCACTCGTCCGTTGACAGACTCATAGAGGGGGATGATGCTCCAAACCATGTCAGATGGGACTTCGATCTCTTGTAGACGGTGTAAGAGGCGGGCTCGGGGTATAGTATCAAAAGCTTTGCGGAAATCCACAAAGCAGCAGTAAATCGTCTGGTGTCGTGCTCTACCCTCCTCGATGATGGCACGGAGGGTGAAGATGTGGTCAAGGGTAGAGTAGCTCCTCCGAAAGCCAGCCTGTCCTAAGGCTCTGCATCCCTGGCTCTCTGCAAATGAACTGAGCTCCGCCTCTAGCACTGATCCATAGAGTTTGGCCAATGTGTGGCCAATCATGATCGTCCTGTAGTTATTAGGATCAAGTGGATCTCCGGCTTTGAGGATGGGGGTGATGGTGTTGGTGGACCAAGAGGGTGGAAATCCTTCACAAAGGGCTCTATTGAACATGTAGGCTAGTAGGGGTGCTAGGGTATCATGGGCATGCGAGTTGTACTCCGCAGTGAGTCCCTCATGTTCTTGGGCTCGTCCATTGCGTAGTCTACGAATGGCCTTGAGGACCATGCCCTTTGTGAAGAAGGTGGTGGGGGTAGTGGTGGCTGATGGGGGATATGATAGAGGGAGCGTGCATAGGAGTGCCATGTGTCTGGGCAGGTGATAGTTGTGGGAGGGCGATGTTCTCGGAGTTTCCTCCATGCCTCTTTGCAGTTCGGCCCTAAGAAAAGTCGGTATAACTCATCCTCTTTCCGAGCATAGAACTCCCGTTTCTTGTGTCAGGCGAGCCGTTGAGAAATCCGTTGCGCTTGGCGCTTCGTGATTTGCCCAACCCGTACCTCATGCTTAAGACGGGAGCGTGTGGCCCGACATTCGTCATCATACCAACAGTTTTGGGGCATGGAACCGCAAGGTGGTTGGTGGTAGACCGCCGCGTGCAGATGAAAGAAGTTGTGGCGGATGTGTGGAGTATGGTGGCGAGTTGTGTTGTGAGGGTGGATAGGGGGGCACTAGGTTCCACATCCTGGAGTTGGCGGTAGATGTGGTTGGAGTAAACAAGGTCAAGCTCGTGATCAAAGAGGACCTGAGTGTAATGTGAGATGGGGGGAGGTGGTGGAGGGACGGGTGGTGTGCAGGTAAGAGTGAAAGAGAGGTAGGCATGGTCAGCTTCAAAAGGGGGTGGCGGAATGGAGAAGTCGGGGATAAGGTGTGCCAAAGCCGGAGATCCCATAGGGTAGTCCAGAGTGCTAGTACCTCATGAGAGAGGGAAGGAGGTGACGGCGACGGAGGAGGGCCATCGGGACATCCCGTTATAGATAACAAGACCATGTGCAGCTCCCAGCTCTAAGAAATATCTCCCAGACACTCTGACCTCCTCACGGTCCTGTGATGATCGCTGCAGCCCTGTGTCAGTGATGTCTAGCTCCTGTAGACTTATAGGGTCGTCTAGATTGAGTAGTGGGACGTGCTGACTTCCCATCCTGGTGTTGAAATCCCCGAGTAGGAGGAATTTCCCCCACTGTGAGAACTCCATGATATCCTCATATAATGGTAAGTACGGTGACTGGCCATGCTGTGCGGCGTAAGGGGAGTGGCGTGTTGCAAAATAACACACAACAATGTGGATGACTCTGTTCGCTGCTAAGCTGTAGCCGTACCCAAAGATATCGTGCATTCTCGTCCTTCCGAACGATGCTGAGAATCTGTCGGAGATGAGATCTAAAAAGGACAGCTACCCCCCCCCAGAGCCACGTACTCCTCCTGGTGTGCGGGTCTCGCCTCGAAAAGCTGACTCCCACTCATACCCAGCTATGTATGGTAAGCCCCTCTCAGGGCTTTGATGAATCTCTGTATAAAAAATGACATCCCTGCCTGTGAGAATCTCGCTCAAGCCTCTTGCATTTGACCACAACATGCCATTGCAGTTCCATACTGCCAACCCCAGGTGTTTGGTCTCATAGACCCCGCGTCCCTATTTGGGACGGCGCTCAGTGATAATGACTCTTACCATCTGTGTAGATAGCCCACTTGCCTGCTCTGCAGGCCTCATGAACAGTCACCATCGCCTCACGCCGGGGTGCCACCTGTGCTGGAGTGAGATCATCTCCCATGTACACCTGTGTGCCCTTGAGGGCAGCCTGCCTGTCTAAGAAGGCCTGTTTGCTGGTGGCATCAGGGAATCTAATGATGAGGGGTCGCTGTCGTGTCATATCCTTTCCTGCCCTCCATGTGTCTGCAGAAGGGGGGGGGGTGATCCCGTCCACTCCTATCATCTTGCAAAGTGTCATGGCATCCTCCTTTGGGGAAGCCCCCGCCTGTAGCCCCCGTACTCGCACATGGAGGGCCCTATCCTTCCTGCGTTTCTCCTCCTTGAGAGTCTCATGTATGATGCTCTGCGGGGGTTTGTGCTTCTTCATCACCTCCACCCAATCTTTCTTCATGGTCTGCAGTTCTTCCCGCAGGTTATCACTCGCAGCTTTCAACTGCTCCATGTCAGTCCTTAAACCCTCCTGAATATTCAGTTCCCCTTCCTCCACTGTGTGGTCCTTGACCGTAGCCTTTAGGGCTTCCATTTCTGCCCGGAGTTCCCCTATCATTGGGGCAGCTTCTGGCATTCCTGTTTGTTGCAGCTGGGTCTCTTTCAACATCTGAATCACCTCTTCCTGGTGGTTCACTTGGGCTGTTAGTTCTTCAATCCTGTTAATCCTGTTGTTCTTTCCTTGTATCTCCTTGCAGAGGCCTTCCAACTGTTTTTCTTGTTGGTTCAGAACCCTGTCCAGCACCTTCTTTTGTTCGCCCAGTAATTTCTTGGTGTTGTCCTCCACTGTCTTGATGTATGCCGCCAGCTCCTGTAGGTTCATTGTGTTATTTCCCCTAGTTGCTGCCTTGGGGGCCCAAGCAAGTGCGGGTGGCAAAAGGGAAGGCAGCGGAGGCGGAGGCGGAGGGGGAGCGCACCTGGAAGGCGGACACGTGGTGTACGGGTCGGAAAAGGGAAGGCGAGAGAGCGAGGGAGACCACCAGCGCTCAGCGAAGGAGCAAAGGTGTCACACCATGGACACCAGCGCACAGTGCGAGCAGCGAAGGGGGGGGGAGAGAGAGAGAGAGAGAGAGAGAGAGAGAGAGAGTCGCAAGGAGGGCTGTAATGCGACGTGATTCCATCGATAGGGTTTGAATTTTAGATGTGCAGGAAAACCAATCGTCGTTCTTGCATTGCCATGAAGTTTCTCTAGAGGCTCTCCCATTTGCTGTTGCATGCGCTGAAGCCCATCCTTTTTGCGGAAACTGTGCAATGCTTAGTGGGCTGAGCTTGCCACGTATCCAAGAGATATAAATATAGAGAGAAGATAGAGAGGAGAGAGAAGGGATAGGGAACTTTGCACAGTACACCACACTGAGCAGGGAACAGGCCCCGCCCCCTTTCAGGAATTTATTCAAGAACAATCCACGGCCTTACCAAGCCAAGATCAATACAACAATGAATACAAAGCAAACAAAAATGTTGATGTAGAAATCCGGGTCAGAGTCGATGTCGAGGCACAAGATCTCTGATGCCGAGCACTCATGGGGATGACCCACAAGAATCTCTCATGGGGCTAGTACCAGATCCAAAATCCAAATCCAATGAATCCAAGTCCAAATCCAAGATATATCCAAATCCAAGTTCACGTCCAGATCCAAGTTCAAATCCAAATCCAAGCAATGTGTGTAGTTGACAAAGCTTATCATATTCAATTGTAAGCTTGTTTGCCCAAGTTGGAGAAGGAGACAATCCACAAGAAAGCCTCTCAGATAGTCGATGTTGGCCAAAAAACAATGAAAGTAGTACTTCAGGTGGCAATGATGGTCAAGAGGTAGACGACATGTAGGTAGGTAGAGGTCGGCTTTGTTGGCGGTAGTGTCCAAGACAGCTGGTGGGGTGGCGCAGGCGGCTCCGCTCAGAAAGTGGCGGCAGAAGGAGGCGTTGGTACTGGCTGGTGTGACGACGGTAGCATCACACATGCTGTCGTTGCTGGCAGCGCTGGTTGGTTTGGTGTTGAAGGCGCTTCACGTGGCACAACTCGGTAGTGCAGGTAGCTGTCACCCACCTGTATTTGTGAGAAATCCCCAATCCAAAACCCTAATCAGCTTACAAGGAATTTTGTATCAAGAATTTTGAAGTTAATAAAACTTGGACATGTTGTCTCACCTAGCAATGCAGACTTCATGATGGAGCATGTTTTCTTTTCCAAGGAACCATGATTGGACATGCTTCTATTCCGAAATGGGAGAGCATAATATTGCATGCATGAATGGACATGCTTCCATCCCGAAGTGGGGAAGTATGATTGAACATGCTTCATAAGCATGATGGACTATGCACTCTTACCATTATGGGAGAGCGTATAGATGGATACAAGTGTATGGAACCGATGTTACTCACCTTAGGCACATGCACAATAAGCTGTTTGAAGATCTTGCATTGGATGCTGATTTTGAGAATGCTTGAACATTTAGGAATTCATCTTAAAGCATCGAACTTGTGCATAATACTGGTTGCTGATCTAGCGACTTGTATTTTGCAGGAGGTTAAGTATGTTTCTTACTTAAACTACTTTCAATTTTGATAGTTTTACAAGATATGTACCTTTTAAGTTGGAGGTCGATTTTGAGGCCTTTCCCTTCATCTTTTGGGAAAACAGAGGCTGGAATCGAAAGTAGAGTGGTCGAAAACTCCCCGGGCAAATTTTTTTAATTTTTAATTTTATTTTTTTTGAGGTGACGTGGCGACTCCCCAGGCCATCTCAGCAACTGTCTCTTCAGTTGTACATGCAAATTCATTTTAGAACTTGAGTTATAAGCATCTCTTTCTATTTTCCAAAGAGAGAAAGAGAACTAACTCTTTCTATTTGTTGACAAAGGAAAGTTTCCCATGCAACCTAACATGTGTAATCTTTTTCTATTTTGAACTAAGAAAGCTTTTTAGAAAGGAATTCACCTATAAAGGAGGTGATTCCCTTCATTTTAGAAGAGGAGAGTTCATGTAAACTTGTGCATTTTTGAGAGCAGGAAGGCAAGAAGACTAGCTTCTTCTCTACCAAGTGTAGAGAACCATTTTTCAAGAGAGAAGGCTATCATGTGAAGAAGGCTATCATTTTTCAAGAGAGAAGGCTATCAGGATACAACTGTGAGTTATCATGGATCGGTGGAGCCCATATAGAAACAATATAAAGGGGGGTGGGGATGTGGATGGAGTGCTAAGCCAAGATGCATCTCTATATGCTGAAGGGGTAGTACAAGCATGCTATGCAGATCTATGTCTAACTCCATCCAGTGCCATAAGAGGGATATAAGATATCATACATCGCCGATGCTGAGGCTGTGAATGGCGTGAACATGTTCCCTGAGTCTGAATGAAAGCGAGCTAGCCTCTCCTGTGTCTCCATCTGGTGTCTCATCCGGATAGCTGCTATCTCTCGGTGACGGAGTCGGGGTGCTCTATGTCTAGTCTGTCTAGGTTTCCTTCTGGTTCTCAATTCCTCTGCTCTCTGTGCGGTCACTCCACGTGGTACATCAGTTGGCACTGGCATAGCTCTCTGGAAGAAATCTGTGAGCTGGGACTGTCTCCCACCCCTAGTGGGAGCGGGTGTCTGGAGGAGTCTCTCTCGAGAACTATGAAGCTCTAGTAGTAGTTTGCCAAGCTGGTCCGAGGCCTCCATCAACTGATGTAGTGAGGAGTGCTCCTCAAACAATCCTGCTTATCTATCTCTGACCCCCTGGTGGGCTCTACATCTACATGCAAAGTGATCCTCAGTCTCCACCTCCTCGCGGCACAATCTGCATATCCGCTCGGCTCTGGGAACCTGTGCCACTCTCCCAGCCTCTATCTCTAGTTGATGTGATGAGACTCGTAGCTGTCCAATAGCAACGCGAGAGCTGTGTGGCATGTATACATCCATATACCGTGGTCGCTGTATAAACCCATCCCCTGAGATGCTCATAAAGTGGTCTCTGTAATACAGCATCTTCGGTGGTAGTGGGCTCTCTGGTGCTGTCCATGTCTCTTGTATGTAGTAGTGCTGCCATATGTCTTGTCTCATCACTCTGTTCCTCTCATTGAGAGAGAGGTGACCCCGTGGAGCAGACTGATCATACTGAAGAGGTGGCAACCGCTCAATGTCTATCCCATGATGTGAGAACCACTGTAGCATCTGTGCATACCAAGATCCAGTGTGTCCAGCCTCGGCCAGCTGTTGGAATGCCTCAAAAGCTCGGCGGGATAATCTCTCTGTGGGCATCTCCCTCATCCTGTATATAAAGGAGATCGTCTGGAACAATGCCTCCACTGCCATAGGTGGTGCAGCAAACTCAGCTTGAACAATGTCGTGCGGGATGGATGGTTTGCTGTGTATCATCCTCGACAGCATCAAGATCTGTGGTCTCTCCAGCTGTACCCATGTGGAGGCTGCAAGCCCTGGTGCCCAAACCGCTGCTGTATACATCAAGGCTGGTGTCACTAATGTATCAAAGAGCCCCGGAGGGGCTACAAATGCTGAATACTGAAATGACTTGATCAATGCTGAATTATGACTGATGTATTTATATATGCTTGAGGTACTGGTTGGCCAGCAAGACTCCTGTCGGCTAGCTCTGTACGTGGAATATTCATAGAAAAAATCCTTAAATGCTGCGCTTTGCTCCCTGCCTTGTCCTCATCTGGCTGACCTTCACTTGATCCTAAACAGCCTGCTGCCTAGGTGCCTGCAGGCTGCAGGCTGCCGACTGCTGATGGCTGATGGCTGCCGACAGGACACCAGAGCCCTCTATGCTACTTATGCTGATGGTGATGCTGCTGATGTTGATGATGATGATCCTAATGCTGGAGCTACTACTGATGCTGGTTCTGATGACGATAATGATGTTGATGTGATGCTACTGTTGAAGATGCTGATCGGATGCTGACTTAACTACTGACTAATCAGGGATTAAGAATGTTCATGCCGAAGATTAGCCATGGCACCGGTGTGCACGTGACATTCTACCGTGGAGGGTATGGTTAAGATCGACTTAGCTGGAATGGAAAAACTTGGCAAGAGGAGTTGCAGACCCCTCAATGGTTTGTGACCATGCTGTAGACTATTGATCATTTCCCAGTGGGAGTCAAGACGCGTGGTTGTAGCCCACTGTGTCATAGGCAGGTGACTGGCCACCATGGCATTCTTCTGTTGGTCAGATAGATGATATGCCAATCCCGTGTCATCCTCGTTGTAAAAGTGAGATCTATGTGGTCCAAGTTCATGACATTCTTCACATTGATTAGGACATTCTGAGTAGTTCAGTAGGTGGTCAGTTTTGTCACCTGTAATGCCAAAAGACAGCTGCTTTGCGGTAGCGACTCTTATTTTTCTGTATTTAAAGGGAATATTAGCATCCTTTATCCTAAATGACGCTTTATTTTTAATTATTTTGCAGTCTTTTTTGTTACATATTCTATTTTTGGTACTTGTGCATATTTTATACATAACGAACACATTTTCTTTCAAACATTTTCCTGTTTTGCTGAACATGGTATTCCTGTGTTAATTGTCTGGGTTGGTGCAGGCAAATTCATTGTGAGCTATATGACGGTTGGTGGAGAAAAGGAATACTATCTGGCATGCACTTGTGAAGAACTCTATCTACCACCAGGAGCTTATGTAACTCTGTATGGTTTGAAAGTACAAGCTACTTTTCTTGGAGGTCAGTGCTGTTCCTCTCTATGAGGAAAACAAACTGTTTTGTGTGTTTCCAAGTTTAAGTGATTGAATAAGTCGAAAGTTGAAGTACATTTGTAAGACTGCTATGCTTTTATTCTCAACACTATATGGGCACATGAAGAGCACAAATTGCACGCGTAACCGCTCGTGACTTTGATGAGCCATGCCATTAAATGTGACATGGTTTTCTTGTGATTTCTGAAAAAATCAAGCAAGGTGAAAGCATGTATAGGTGATACCACTTTTTTCACCTTTTGGTGGTACCACCAATAGCCCCGAAAAGGAGGGAAGTTTAGTGTTTTTAAAATTAGTAATATGGAAAATAGTGGGCCATCATAAAATTAATTGGGCCCCCCTCTTCAAAGCATGCGCCGCCCCCCTTCTCGTAATATGAAAAATAGTGGGCCATCATGAAAAGGATTGGGCCACCCTCTTCAAAGCATGCAATGATTTGGCACCCCCCTTCTCGTAATATGGAAAATAGTGGGCTATCATGAAAAGGATTGGGCCACCCTCTTTAAAGCATGCATTGATTTGGCCTGTCGCGCGCGCCCCCCTTCTCCCTCTACTCCTCTTCTCCCTTTGCTCCGTTCCTGCATTCCCTCTCACCAAGCGAGTTTCCTGCCCATTCATCCCTCTGCTGCCTCGCATCACTCACGGTTTCATCGTTTCACAGCCGTGCGCGCAGAGATGAGTGATCCCACCCCCAAGAAGAACACCCCCCCTAGGAGGTGCAAGAGACCCTTTGCGGATGCTAACTCAGTCGTGCAGACCCCTTCACCGATGCCAGAGCAAGGTGAAGCTTCCCAGACAACATGCGGCCCCCCAACAGAAAAGTCCGCTCGGAAAGGTATTGTGCTCCTCTTTCATGTCTGGTGCATGCACATATCCTTCTTACACATCTCCTCCATTGGCTTTTGTTTGCACATTGTTTCCCTGTCAATGCATGCTCCCCTTGAGAACTAACGTGTGCTTGTTCTCTTATTGACAACGTCATCTGAGTACCCCATCCTCTCCCGTTTTTGCTACTCAGCAGCTGAGTTGCATGCTGAGTACGGCTTGAGCATGGAGGGCAAGCTGCCCAAAGACCTTACTGTCGAGGATTTGCCACCTGAGGAGTGATTGACTGTCTTCAAAGTTTCCGAAAAGAAGAAGACAAAGGTCTTCCTGCATATGGTGCAGGATCACCTATACGACGCTTGCCGTCTTTTGTATCAGAAAGTGCACCAGGCTGTCCCCTCTAATGGGTAACTAATGACAAAGTTTGCTAGGGGGTTTGCCTTTGAGAATTGTGCAGCTGCTAAAGCTCAACCCGAAAGTCACAAGATTGCATGGGCTGTGGTGGGTTGTATGGTCTTAGAGAATGTGAAGGCTTAACGGGGAGGTTTGAATCGCAAAGTGAGCAAGTTTATGTCCGATTACGGTGTTTCTGTCTTATATGGACAAACAGAGCATGCTGTTGACTCCTACGCCTTGACAGTGTCTAATCACCCTGCAAAACCGACTGAGGTTGCATCCCAGCCCCTATACATAGAATGGTTAGGTAGAATTGTTGAAAATCTTGATGGGCAGGCCCATATTGCTGAAGCGAAGGTTGGTTCTGCTAAATTTGTCTTAGCAAAGAAGAGGGATTTGTGGCTATGCAATTCGGCCTATGTCCCGATTATAGTAGAGATGGAGAGACTTAGAGCAGACATGGAGATATTAAAAGCATCTCCCCTAGAAAATGAAGCTCTCATTTTGAAGAAGGAAGCTGAGATAGGAGTGCTGGAGAGGGTGGTCTCAGTGGCTTCTGGTGCTGTGACGTCTGTTGTAGAGATGCAGGAGGAGGTGTCCATTATGCAGGTACTTTTGAAAACTCAAGCATTTTTCTATGCTTTAAGTAGTGGTCCAAGCACTTGCAAGTGATATATGCACTTGCAAGTGATTCAAGCACTTGAAAGTGGTGTAGCATTTACACCACTTGCAAGTGCTTGTTTCACTTGCATCACTTGCAAGTGCTTAGAGGTCATCGAGTTCATAGACCACTCATAAGTATTTAGACCACTTGCAAGTGTGATACCACTGTAAGTGCTTACATCACTAGCAAGTGCATAGAAATCATGCAAGTTCTTAGAAGTTTAACAAGTGCTTAGACCATGTGAAGGTGCTAAGACCACTTGCAAGTGGTCATACCTGTCAAATCCCCACGGATCCCCTCGTGATCGATCTTGGTTCGAAACTCGAATCCTGCAAACAAACGAACAAACAAACAACAAAGGGGGTGCAGGCCTGACTCACCTCCCAACCATGACAGCCGTGGGCAAGCCCATAGTCTTGGCTGTCCCCACCGAGCCACGAGCTAAGCTAACTAGGTTGACGTACCGACCAATCTCCTCCTCACGACGTCCCATACCGCCACGAAGCTGCCCTCGCGGGCCTCGAGATTGCTGCCGGCCTCGGCTGCATAAAGCAGGTGCACGTCTGCACTAGATCCAGGCTCCAAGACCATAGAGCTCTCACAAACTTGCGAGACTCTCTATATCTCAATAACTAACCTTGGCCACCCTTTTATAGGCTCTTGGCCGGTCATCGGGCGTCCACACTTGGCCGCCCGCCCGTCCATACTTGGGTGCCCGCCCGTTAGTATATCCCTAACTCAGCTCGTCAATCAGCCTGCCTAGTTCCAAGCTTCCCCAAGCCTCGAAACTAGTCTTGCATGCGTATAGCACACGGTAGATACCCACTGTGCACATGACATACTGCCCTTCCTCTAAGAGCTCACTCCTGAGCTCACTAAAAAGCCAGGGTAATCTCTCTGAAGAGAAGTCAATGTCTCCCATGTAGCGTCCTCCTCAACACGATCCTTCCACTTGATCTTGTATTCCGTGATAAGCGTATGATGCAATCTTCGTTCACGAAATCCAAGAATCTTTTCAAGTTCGTGCGGAATAAATGTCATGTCCTGGACATCTATGATGTCTTGAGGAGTAACTAACTGATCTGCTCCACCCAGTACTTCCTTAAGTCTACTGACATGAAATACAGGATGAACTTTCACATGAGAAGGCAAATCCAATTCATATGCAACTGAACCAATCCGTCGTGTAACACGAAATGGTCCACAGTATCTAGGGGATAATTTCGGAGATCTACCTGTCCGTAAAGTCTCGAAATCTTTCGGAACTCGCAAATACACCATCGTTCCTTCCTAGAACTCTCTAGGTGAACGATGTCTAGTAGAATAAAACCTGTCTCGGTCTTGAGCACTTCTAATAGATTCCTTTGCAACTTGTAACATTTCCTGCATATCTTGCAAAAAATTACGTGCTGCATCATGCTGAAGTCTTGAGAATCCTACTGTAACAGGTGATCTTGGTTGAAAACCATACATAAGCATGAAAGGACTAAACCCTGTACTCGTATGCTTAGTACTGTTGTATGCAAATTCTAACATAGGAAGATAATTCTCCCATGAACTCTGTCTTTTGGATACATATGCTCGAAGCATATCCTCCAAAATCTGATTCACTCTTTCAGTCTGGCCATCGGATTGAGGATGATCTGAGGAACTCAAATTCAAAGTTGTTTCCAACTTCTCGAAAACAAGTTTCCAAAAGTCACTCGTAAACTTAGAGTCCCTATCACTGACTATGTCCTGCGGCGGTAACCCGTACAGTCTAAACAATTGCTCGATAAATTGCCGAGCTAATTGCGTAGCTGTAATATTCTTCCGGGTCGGTAAAAATCTAGCCATTTTTGTCAAGCGATCTACCACAACCCAAATAGAATCGTGGCCTTGATGTGTTCTTGGCAATCCGGTAATAAAATCCATGGAAATACTTTCCCACTTATTACCTGGGATTTGCAAAGGATGCAACAACCCAGCCTGTCTAAAGCGTTCAGCTTTATTTGCCTGACAAATTTGACACTTGAGAACATAATCTTCTACATACCCTTTTATCTTCGGCCAATAAAAAGTGTGTTTCACTAATGATAGTGTCCTGTGTACCCCAGGGTGTCCAGCAGAAGGGACGTCGTGACACTCCCTCAGAATCTTGGACCTAATGTCCGGGATCTGTGGTACACAAATTTTGTCATTACGGAATAGTAAACCATTCCGAATCATCCACTGACCTCCTGCAGCCTGAATAGTAGACTGCTCAGTCACCGAGTCTTGGTCAATCAATGAGCTCCCGTCCTGGATCTTCTGCCAAAATGGACCAAAATAACTATCAGTCCTGCAAAGCCCTCTCAATGACTGAAATAAGTCAGTAGAAATCTCGGTGAACGACAAAGTATTCACCTCTCTAATCCGACTAAGCGCATCTGCAGTATTATTCATGGACCCTTTTCGATAACGGATCTCAAAATCAAAATCTTGCATTAACTCTGCCCAACGAGCTTTCCTTCCTCTCAAATCATCCGCATCACACACATACTTGATTGACTGATGATCAGTCAATACCACAAACTTTGAGCCATATAAATAATGTCTCCAAACCTTGAGAGCATGAATCACAGCATAAAGCTCCTTCTCAAGGGTTGGCCAACGAGATTGAGTGTCGTCTAGCTTTTTACTTTCAAAAGCAACCGGTCTACCATCTTGAAATAAAGCAGCCCCGATAGCATAGTCACTGGTATCAGTTTCAAGAACATAAGGCCGACTAGGATCAGGCAATGCTAAGATAGGTGCTTCCTTGACTTTATCTTTCAAAAGTGTGAAGGCCATATCCAAATCGTTATTCCAAGTGATAGGCTGATTGGACTTACGTCCACGACCTTTCAATAAGTCGGTCATCGGTAGTGTGAGCTGAGAGTACTTCCGTACAGATTTCCGAAGAAAAACTACAAAACCGAGAAAAGAACGAAGTTGTTTCACTGTTCGCGGTGTAGGCCAATCCAAAACCTTCTGAACTCGGTCATAGTCAATGCTCAATCCATCTCTAGTGATCTTGTGTCCCAAGTAAATGATGTCGGTCATAAAGAACTCACATTTACTGAATTTAGCATATAGTCGATTCTGTCTTAAAATAGATAAGACAATCGTGAGGTGTCTGACATGATCCTCAAGAGTACGACTATATATCAAAATATCATCCAGGAACACCACCACAAATTTCCCCAAATGTTCACGAAAAAGATCGTTCATCATTTGTTGGAAAGTGGCTGGAGCATTGGTTAACCCAAAAGGTAATACGAGAAACTCGTAATGGCCATACCTAGTCCGAAAGGCGGTTCTTTCGACATGCCTTTCATGAATACGTATCTGGTGATAGCCAGTACGCAAATCTATCTTCGTGAAATATTTCGCTCCTGCTCATCGGTCAATTAGGTCATCTGATCTAGGGAGAGGATAACGGTTCTTAATAGTCAGCTTGTTCAATCTTTTGTAATCTATACACATTCTCCAAGTATTGTCCTTCTTTCTCCTAAGCAACACAGGTGCACCCCAAGGTGATTTACTTGGACAGATCTGGCCCATCCTCAAATAATCTTCGAGTTGTTTAGCCAACTCATCTTCCTCAGCTTGGCTCATCCTACAAGGTGGAATACTCACAAGATGAGCACCAGGGATCAAGTCAATACGATGATCTACTGCCCGTTCAGGTGGTAAACCCGATGGCAGTTCCTTAGGAAATACATCTTGAAACGAATCAAGTATCTTCTGTAATTCTTTGCTTTCAAACACACTTAATTCATTCACATCCATGGAAGGGATGAGAAAAGAAGAAAGTGGAATCAAGACACAATGAAAAGCGGTGTACAAAGAAGAATTCATTATATTTCCAAAATCAATTGTATTTACAAGAGGTCCCTGAGAGGGATGAATACAATCACCTAAAATACTATACTTGGTGTCCCTATGCTGAAAAGAAAAAATATGACTAGACCAATCTATTTGGACATCAAGAGTCTTAAACCACTCAATCCCTAATAACAAGTCTACATTTTCCAGATGCATAACATAGCATTCCAGAGTATCTTTGTAGTCCTGAATCTGGATTGGAAGCATCTCCACCTTGCGATCCCAAACTTGTCTGCCCGTAGGTAGACGTACCTCATAGGTATGGTCGCAGAGTGTCATATTAAGACTCAATTTCTGCACAAGTTTGTAGTTAACAAAGTTATGCGAACTGCCAGGGTCTAAAAGAATGTGAATTTTATGGCCATTCACTTCTCCATAAACTCGGAGAAGATCATGCATGCCAAATACCTTAGAATTGAACAGACAATCAGAACAAGTACTAGGGCGAGAAAGTACAGTAATTGACGTACCTGTCAAAGACAACTGGTTAGCTGCCTTTGGCTTGGGTCTTGCGTTTGACTTGGTACCCTTTTTCTTCGAGCACTCATTACGCATGTGTCCTTTTTCTTCGCAGATAAAACAACGTCCTTCCTTCTTGAGCTTCAAAGCTCTAAGGAGTCGTTTCTTCTTCGCTGGTGTCGAACTGGAATTCTTGGAAGGTTGGTCCGAAGACTTCCCCTCTGTCGTGTTAACCATAGGTGCGGAGAACTTTCTTTTATGCTTGTTCCCCTGCTCGGTAACGGGTTTCGACTTGGAAGAGACCATCGTATCATCATAGATACGAGCTGAATGAATAGCCTCGTCCAATGTTTTACATTTGTTATTTTTAACCTGTAATCGGTACGAGTTTGGTAAACCAGCTACGAAAAACCCCAAAAGAGTAGTGGGATCCATCTTTGTAGCTTTCATCTGCAAGTCACGAAACTTCTGGAGGTAGACCTCATAAGTGAGGTGCTGCGAGGTCATGGTCAAAGCTGAAAACCGGGCAACAACATCGTAATCATCCTCTTTCTTGAGGAATTCTTTCTTGAAAATGTCTTCAAATTGTGCCCAAGTCGTTGGCTTTGGGTTCAATTCCTTCCACCAAAGCAAAGCTTTGCCGGACAGGAAACCTGCTGCTAACTGTATCTTCTTTCCATCATTATATGGATGAAACTGAAAGTGAACTTGCCACTTGTGTAGCCAGGTGTCCACGATCTCCTTGGTTCGCTGCTTTTGCTCGCCCCCGAACGGTTCCGGAGTAATATTGGGGCCTAAAGCACAAGCCAAGGTATCCATTCCCGAGAAAGTAGAGAGAGTAGTGGTCAAGAGAGCGATGGAGTTTTGCAAAGCCTGCATCTGGGCTGCGATTTGGGCCTGACGTTCCGTTGAAGAAGCTTCGAGAGCTACTTTGAACTCTTGGAAATCTGATTTTGACACAAACTCGTCAAAAAGATCGGCATCGGTTCCTTTCGTAGCCAGCAAGCCTTCGCGTTCCACGAGGGGCTCCAACTCTGATTCTTGGGTCGACATCGTGAAGAGGGTACGTGGAGAGAAAATTCGATCTTTGCACAATGAAAGTGCGAACGAACTCGAGAGCTTGAGAGCTTGAGAACTTGAGAACTTGAGAACTCGAGAGATGTGTGGCAAGAAGCCCACTAGAGGGGTTTATAAAGGTTTCCCAAAAACCCAAAAAAATCTCGAAAAGCTATGCTTAGCTTTTGCTTTAGCTTTTGTGTTTTTTTTGGAATATATATATATATATATATATATATATATATATATATATATATATATATATATATTCTCTTTTCTAAAAAAAATAAACATCTTGAAACCTTTGAAACCTTGGAGGAGAGATGACTTTTAAATTTTTATAAAAAATTTAAACTTTAAAAAAAACGAAAGCTTGTAAAAAAAAACGTAAGCTTTACTTCTGTTTTTTTTTTCTCTCCTGGATTAACCCGTCGGCTATTTGCAGGCGTCACACGTCACACGTGCAGGGGTCGCTCGCCATCTTTGCTGCCGGCCTGCTTTCCAACGTCTGCGCCAGCCTGCTGTGTGTGGCCTGGGCACCAACTTGCTGGACGTGGACTGGGCGTCGGCTGCCTGACATGAGCGCTGGCCCGCCTGGCCTGGGCTGCCTAGGCTGCCTGCGCTAGGCTGCGTAGGCCTGGCTACGCAAGCCTAGGCGCCTGGCTACCTGGCTACGCAGGCCTACATGGCCTTAGGCGCCTGCCTACAGGTTTTCTTGCGGCCCAAAACGCACACCCGCCAGCAACAAACAACACCCGGCCAACGCACATAATCAGCCGGACGCTTCGCACTCTCTCTCTCTCACTCTCTCTCTCTCGTTCGTTCAAGGAAAAGCAACGAAAAGCATCATGCTTTTTTTTCTTTTTTTCTGTTTTCTCTCCCTGCTAGTTATGCGTATGCACAACAAAACAGGCCTCTTCTTTGCAAAGCAATCAACCCTACTCAACCTACCATCTCCCATCAATATGGGGTTCTTTGATGAAGGAAAAACACATACAAAATCTGAAAACTGCAGTATGCACAGAAAAAACAGCAAGCTTTTTTAACACATACCGTTCTTCGACCTCCTCTTCTCTACCTACCGACTTGCTCGTTCACGAGGTATGCTCTGATACCACTGTCAAATCCCCACGGATCCCCTCGTGATCGATCTTGGTTCGAAACTCGAATCCTGCAAACAAACGAACAAACAAACAACAAAGGGGGTGCAGGCCTGACTCACCTCCCAACCATGACAGCCGTGGGCAAGCCCACAGTCTTGGCTGTCCCCACCGAGCCACGAGCTGAGCTAACTAGGTTGACGTACCGACCAATCTCCTCCTCACGACGTCCCATACCGCCACGAAGCTGCCCTCGCGGGCCTCGAGATTGCTGCCGGCGTCGGCTGCATAAAGCAGGTGCACGTCTGCACTAGATCCAGGCTCCAAGACCATAGAGCTCTCACAAACTCGCGAGACTCTCTATATCTCAATAACTAACCTTGGCCACCCTTTTATAGGCTCTTGGCCGGTCATCGAGCGTCCACACTTGGCCGCCCGCCCGTCCATACTTGGGTGCCCGCCCGTTAGTATATCCCTAACTCAGCTCGTCAATCAGCCTGCCTAGTTCCAAGCTTCCCCAAGCCTCGAAACTAGTCTTGCATGCGTATAGCACACGGTAGATACCCACTGTGCACATGACAATACCTTTTGCAAGTGGTCATACCACTTGCAAGTGCTAAGGCCACTTGTAAGTGTTCATGCCTTTTGCAAGTTCTAAGACCACTTGCAAGTGTTCATACCACTTGCAAGTGCCTAGGCCACTAGCGAAGTTCAAGACCACTTGCAAGTGTTTATACCGCTTTCAAGTGCTCATACCACTTGCAAGTGCTTAAAACACTAGCAAAAGCACAAAGCACATACAATTTCTAAGACCTTTAACAGGTGCTTAGAACACTTGGAAGAGCCACTTGCAAGTGGTTGCATCATTTGCAAGTGCTTAGACCACTTTCAAGTGCTTAGACCACTCACTGGTGCTTAGACCTTAGGGCACTGCACAGACCATTGATAGGTGCTCAAACCACTTATACATGCTTGAAAGTTCTGATGGCTGGTTGTTTTTCATTATGTGCAGGCTTCGGTTGAGGAAATGGAGCATGTGTTATGTGAGCTGAGGAGACAGGCCTCCTTCGTGAAGGAGGCATGCACTTTCTTGAAGAGAGGGGAGAGCCCTTCTAGTGCCTACCCCGCCTTCCAAGTCTGTACTAGGTGTTGACACTGTCCTCATTGGTGGATCTTGTGTGGCCTATGGCCAGCTGCTGTCAAGCAAACATGCGGCCGGCGTTTATTATCTGCCATGTGCCCACAAGTATCACCCCTTTTGCTTTTCCATTGTCTGTGCGACTGAGCCCAAGTGCATTGTTCCGGACTGTTCGCGGGAGATACCACTTGTAGCAAGATGTTGGGCACTTGGGAATGCATATGAGGAGTCCATAGGTAAGGCATGCCTCTTTCATAGGACAGGATTCATGCTACTTTTGATATGTACAGTAATTGTCTGTTATGTCTCAGGTGAGCCAGAGGCTGGCAAGGGGGTGGACCCAGCCGCTTCCACCTCATCCATGCATGATGTGGACGCTCCCTTCGACCTAGACGCCTTGATGATGAAGTACAAAAACTTTGAGGGTTGTAGTCTTTCTGCTGAAAAAACTGATGTGCTTGGTGATGGAGGCATCCTGAGGGAGACACCTGGTTCTGAGATCACAGAAGGTAATTTTGGTTGCTGTAACATGTTCTCCTCAGACATGATTATCCATGATCATTGTGATCATATTAACTACCTATGCTCCTAACTTGATTTCCTATTGCTATCCCAGGTACTGATGTCATTAAGACATTAAGTCATTTTAGTGTCTAACTGGAGAGCCAAGCCGCGTCGACAAAGGTGTACATACTAAAGAGGAGTTGGACCCAGATATGGAAGAGACCCTCCAATTTGTTGCAGGAGAGCCGCAGAAGAAGAAGAAAAGGCAGGTGGAGGATGGGCCTCTTCGGGACCCCAAGAAAAGTACTAACCCAATTTTTCCCAAAGCCCGAGCTTCTTGCTTCTTGCAACTTTGTAGCTTTTTGCTCATGCAAGTCGCATTATTTTGCGGCAATATAATATATAAGTCCTTTGTCTCAGTGTCTGTGCGTGTCTTGACCATGTTAATTGTTGTGCATGTAGTTAAAATTCAAGTTGTTGGCTCGAAAACCCTACCACCCACTGATGAGGTAGAGCACATTGAGCACTGTCCTGCACGCTATCAGTTTTGACGCTTCAATGACTCTCGAGACCTGGCAGTCGTTGTTGACTTCAACAAGGTTCTTTTGTGCGTGCACGATAAGAGCAGGACAGAGATTCCCCCAAATGTCTCAACGCTGTACTTTTCCAAAGTCTGTGAGGATGAGAACATCACCTATTACGTACAGCAGGACGCAGAGGTGTTCTTACTTGCGTTGAGTCAGGTTGCAGAGGTATTTGTGTGGACCTCCCATAGAGGTAGGGAATTGGAGACAGCCATGGATAAGTGCTTGCCTCAAGCCAAGAAATGCATGAGTGGATGGCTGTTGCAAACCGCTTCCCATGTTGCACTTGGCGCTTTGATAATCCTCCTAGGCCAATGTTCTTGAAAAACCTGGATACCTTCTGGCATCTTTTCCCGAAATTCAATAAGACAAATACACTTGTGCTAGATGACTCATTGTATAAAATGTACTCTAATGATCCTGCATGCTATGTGATCCTTCCTGAAGTGGAGAAGCAGACTAAGGGGCAATGGGAAAATTTTCTGAAACAGGATGTGGCTGACTTTGCGTTGCAGTGGGCAGAAAGTGCTGACAGAGCAAAAACTGTCAGAGAGTGCCCTTTTGATGTCAGGGATGATGCCTTGCAACGGTCGAATTGGAGAATCGTGCGGAACAATGTTGAGGAAATGAAAGAAATTGAAGCCCCCACGTTGCCGAAAATTACCTCCAACCTGGATCCTAAAGAAAGAAAGTATAAGCGTCCAAAGAGTAAAACAGCAAATTAGAAGTGCTTTTGTTGGCATTTTTCCCATTGTACAGAGGATTGTCTGTAGCCCCTTCACTACCATGACACCATGCCCTTACTGTGTAGCTTAATGTACTCTGACATCGTGCCTTTATTGTGTGGCTAACTTCCAACACTCCTTGACATATATACAAACAAAAATGGTTTTGACCTTGGAACGATTTTGTGTCGATCTGGTGTCATTTTCTTTAGTTTATACTGTGGTTGCATTTTGTGGACTCTTAAAAAAGTGATGGTCTGAAAGTGCTTGTCTAGTTTATACTGTGGTTGCATTTTGTGGACTCTTAAAAAAGTGATGGTCTGAAAGTGCTTGTCTAAGTACTGAAGTGCTTGTCAAGTGGTTTAAAAGTGCCGGTCTAGACACTTAGAGTGCTTGTCAAGTGGTTTGAAAGTGCTTGTCTAGGTATTGAAGTGCTTGTCAAGTGGTTTGAAAGTGCTTGTCTAGATACTAAAAGTGCTTGTCCAGGTACTTAAGTGCTTGACAAGAATTTCTCAAGTGGTCTGAAAGTACTAAACATGTGCTTGTGTAGGTACTAGAAAGTGCTGGCTAACTGCTGGTTAGGTAATCTGAAAGTGCTTGTCAAGGTGCTTAAAGCGCTTGAAGTGGTCTGGAATGCTTGTCTAGGTACTAAAAGTACCTGAGAGGTGCTTACCATGTGGCCTCCAAGTGCTTGTCAAGTGCTTGTGTAGGTACTTCAATTGTTTGGGAAGTGCTGGTCTAGTGGTCTGAAAGTGCTTGTCTAGGTACTTAAAGTGCTTTTCAAGTAATCTGAAAGTGCTTGTGTAGATCCTAGAAGTGCTTGTGTAGGTACTAGAAGTGCTTGTCAAGTGGTCTTAAAGTGCTTGTCTACTACTGAAAGTGTTGTCAAAGAGTTGAACGTGCAAAATAGTACTTCTTAGGAGGACACATTGTGCTAGCTTGAAAGTTAGAACTTACAAGTTCTCCTCTGGGGGCATGCTATTATAGATTTGTTCAAATACATCATTTGACAATTCATATACATTAGGCTTACCTTCTACCGAGCACATCGGAAACCTGATGCATCGCACCAGGTGGGAGTAGATAAAAGCAGGGGGCTTGTCATCCAAAAGAACGTAGGTGTCATCTTGGCCATTTACCTTGTCGTAGAAGAGTCCCTCAACGACAAATGAGTTCTTTTGAATACGGTTATGCCATTCATCCCTTTCAGATTTGATGGTCAAGCGCTTGGTTTTAGTGCACTTCAAGATGTAGAAGTCTGCACCTGGCTCTTCTGCATGCACTGCGAAGTTCTGGCCAACCATCAAGGCATCACTTAGGTCGTCATGGTGGCCAGCATACATGGGGGCTCCTGGTAACTCATCATCGCTGGATGCTTCTGTCGGTTGTATTCGCAAGTACGGCCACCTCTCACCGTGGTCCTTGTTTACACATCTCCTCCATTGGCCTTTCATGCACGCATGGCAAAAGCAGGACAATGGTCTGCACCATAGCCCGTGCATATCTGATTGACTGTAGCCGTTGACACATTGGAAGGATCGAGACCCTTTGATCCGCATGCAATCCCACTCTCTATCTCTGTCTACATCACCAAGCTTGACCTCCCAGAATCTACGATCGACTTTCTTCTCTGTCAATGGACATTCTTTCCTAAGGGTTGCGTTGAGGAGTGCCACCACACTTGAAGCGTTATGTAACACCCATCCGTCAGATTTCAGCTGCTCCTGTGTGAGCTCTTTTGAGCACCGCACCAGCCCCATCGTGCTCGCCCTTCCCATGGCCGGATACGAAGAAAGTGTGCATCATCTCAATACCTGTCATATTGAAGTATTGGGCTACAAAATAGAAAGGGCGCCTTGTTTTGAATTGTGAAGTAGTGCCATCAGACCACACCCAGTGTCGCTTGACACTGCATCCTTGAGCTTTCAGCCACTCATTGTGCAAAAGAAAGCAGTGCTGCACAAACAAAGTGTCGTGGATTTTGTCATCAGAGATGTAGAAGTGGGTTGTCTTCCGAATGGTACCAAGCACATCACGCAGGTACGAAATGTGGACCAAGATTGTCACCTGAGTTGAATACCAATGCATTGATTGAATTTCATTATGCACCTTGAAGGAGTAATTCTCTGCAAAATCCACTACCTGTTGAAATATCAAGCTCGTATACAGCTGGAGGATAGCACATGGGTGCTGACAGAGTGACAGTATGGTAGATAGATATCGTGTGGTGTGTTTATGACCGCGTCCAGCTGGTCATGTGTGGTGTGGACACTACATTAGGTTTACTTTGTAGTGTGGACATAACACTATGTTGTGTTCTCCTTTGTGTGTGTGAGAGAGATAGTGACTATGGCTTCTCTCCTTCTTTATGGTTGATGATTATGGATTAGGGTTTGCTTCTCTTGTGTGTGTTACATCTTGCTCCTGTTTTTTATCATGGTATCAGAGCCAAGAGCTCATTAGCTGTGTTGTGAGAGTGAGTGAGAGAAGAGGGAAGAAGAAGAAAAAGCTGTGAAGGAAGCCATTGGAGCTTGGAGCAAAGGAGAAGCTGTGGAGCACACACCGGCATCAGATCTGAGAGCTAAGGACCATTGGTGAGTGTAGCAAGACCCCCTCTGCGGATTGCAGGTATCAAAGAGCAAGTTCAGTGAAGATTGAAGTGCATAGAGCAAGTGAAAAATTCTGGTTTTTTCTCAAAGCTTCCATGGAAAGCTTGAAGTGAATGTATACTCTTGGCAAATGTATACACAAAGGCACATGTATTCGGGCTTGCAAATGTATTAACAAAGTGGACACAAACAACATACAGGATCTTGAAGCAGATTGATGCATACAGATTTGAGCAAAATCAAGTGAAAGTGAGTTTATGCAAAAATTTCTGGTTTTTCACAAAAACAGAAAACATACCCCCCGTGGAGGATCAATTGCAGGAGCTAGAGGAAAAATTGAGCTAAACCCTTCATACCCAAGGTAGATTAGGTCATTGCTAAGAGGCCTATCTATTCAATTGTGATTTCCCCTCTCTCTACAGCCCTCAGGAGCAGGCGGTGCATGAAGATGCAGAATTCTGGACAGTTTTCAAAGATTTCATCCTAATTCACTCATTTGGACACCAAATTGAATGCTTTAAAGCTTGGAGAGTTTAGCAAAGACATTGCTAAGGCCTTATGATTATTGGTTGCAGCTCATTTCATGTATTTGGAGCTCATTGAAGTGATTTATCAGAGGTGTGCAGGTTTGCAGAAATTCTGTCCAGAAACAGAGCATTTTTAATCAAGGCATTAATCTTTGTGTATATCAAATTGGGCTAATTCCTTTGGTACAAGTAAAGTCCTATGAGTTGCTAAACTTTTGAATCAAAAAGTTTTGGATTTGGAGAAGATTTGAAGGAGATAGAGCAATTTTAGTGAGAGGTGGTACCTGACAGGTGCAGAAAAATTCAAAACCAGAGGTTACAAAAATTGGTGGTTCTCATTCCCCTTGAAGAATTGGATCAAACCCTTCTAGGATATGTTGGAGCAATGTGTTGGGAAGCTAATGCAAGTTGAATCATTGAATTTGGACAAGATTTGAAGGATTTAGAGCATAATCTTGACTGGTTACTGGCGAGAATTTACTGGCGAGAAAAAAACCAGAAATTTTTTTGTGAAGGAGTTTCATTTGATTTCAACTTTGATCGAGTGTACATTGTTGGTGAATCATTGTGGGATGTTAATGCACACAATTTGCAAGCATTTGATGTGATTTGGAGAGATTTGGAGCATTACAGGTACTTCGTACATTGTAATCGAAAGGGTACATCTACTCTATTTTTTTTGCAACAATGGGAGATGGTCCGATACAGATTGTTGGAGAGAAGCTTGATCGCACTAACTTTCAAGTGTGGAAGTTTAGAATGAAGAGTTTTTTGAAAGGTAAAGGTTTATGGAGTCTCGTCTCGGAGGAAGATCCGGAGCCATACCTACCTCCTCAACCAAATAATGCTCAGTTACTGGCTCACAAGCAATGGGTAGAGCGGTCCTCGAAGGTGTTGCATTATTTTTCAATATGTGTAACAGATGCCTTGCTCATTCACATCCAAGATGCAGATACACCGAAAGAAGCATGGGGTATATTGTGCCGAATGTATGAGACAGACACTGGTGCAAGGAAAATACAACTTAAGCAACAGATTCACAGTGTCACACGAAGGAATAGGAGCATACATGAGTATGTTCAGGAAATCAAGGGTTATGCTGACTCCTTGTCATCGATCCATGCCCCGATGGATGATGATGATTTGGTTGCTCTCACATTGCGTGGTTTAGGCAAAGAATACAAATCTTTTGACACTTCCATCTCAGTAAGGTTGGGAGGAATGCCAGACTTTAATGAGCTTGTGTCCTTGCTCATTGTGGAAGAATTGAAGCTTGGCCTTGGAGGTATGAGTGTTACAGGTGGTGCATCCTCGTCAAGCAATGATGAACATGCAAGAAATCAGGCTTTTTACTCATCTAGAGGCTCTCGAGGCAGGGGGAGATTTACCCCTCGAGGCCGTGGAGGACGTGGTTGGAATGATAGGTCTACTCAACCACAATCAAATCAGAATTTTCAGAATTCACAGTCATCATTTGGATCACGTGGAGGACGTGGATTTCAATCCCATAGGGGGAGATTTGGAGCAGGTGCTCGTGGTAGAGGACGATGGCAAGGTCCTCAACAAAATTTGAATGGGATTGAATGTTATTATTGTGGCAAACTTGGACATTTGGCAAAAGATTGTTACAAAAAGCAGAATGATGCGAGGAATGGAAGACCACAACATGGAAATTATGCATCTACCAGTAACAATGATGGGAGTTCAAACCAGCTTTTTGCAATGAAGCATGTTATGGGGACAATGGATTCTCAGAATGCTCGAGATGAGTCATGGTATATGGATTCAGGTGCCTCAAACCACATGACATGTCATGGTGAGTGGTTTGAGAAGATGCAACCATTGGATACAAATGGTTATGTGGTTACAGGAGATGATACTCAGCATCTTATAACACATGTTGGCAGTGTGCCTTTGAAGATGCATGATGGAAATGTGAAAAATATGTCAGAAGTGTTATATGTACCATCCATTACAAAGAGTTTGGCATCTGTAGGCCAAATGGTTGAGCAGGGATTACAAGTCAGATTCAATGAGAAAGGCTGTTTTGTGGAAGATTTTAAGCATGGCTGTAGATTGGTTGCCAAGGGCAAGAAGGAAGGAAGGTTGTTCAAATTGGATGCAGGCATACCAGAATTGAGTTCAGCCATGTTTTCAAAGAGCAATGGGATTGTGCAGGACATTGACATGTGGCACAAGAGGATTGGACATGTCAATATACAGAGATTAAAGAACATGCAAACAAGGGGCATTGTCAGTGGATTGCCTCGATTCAAATATGATGGTCATACGCATGTTTGTGAAGCCTGTCAGTTTGGGAAGCAGGCAAGGTTGAGGTTTCCTAGAGAAGGAAACATGAGTAATAGACCACTTGAGATAGTGCACAGTGATGTATGGGGCCCAGCACAAAACCCATCTATCAAAGGAAGTCTATACTATGTGACATTTATAGATGACTTCAGCAGGATGACATGGATATATTTCTTGAGAGAGAAGAGTGAAGTGCTGGAAAAATTCATGGATTTCAAAGCTCTTGTAGAAAAACAATATGGCTGTTGGATTAAGTGCCTGAGAACAGATGGAGGTGGTGAATACACCTCAAAAGCATTTGAGCATTTCTTGCGGAAGCATGGGATAAGAAGACAGTTGACATGCAGGTATACACCTCAGCAGAATGGTGTGGCTGAGAGAAAGAATCGTGTCATATGTGAAGTGGCAAGGGCAATGCTCAATGAAAAGAGCATGCCAGATTACTATTGGGCAGAAGCATGTGCTACTGCAGTGTATATCCTGAACAAATCACCTACAGCAGCCATTCATGGAAGCACGCCTGAGATGCGGCTTACAGGTTACAGGCCAGATATTGGACATTTGAAAGTCTTTGGATGTGTAGCTTATGTTCATGTGCCTGATGAAAGAAGACGGAAGTTGGATCCTAAGGCAGAGAAATGTGTATTTGTTGGATATGCACAGGATCGAAAGGCTTACAAATGCTATAACCCTCAAACTAGACAAGTAGTCATCTCACGAGATGTGGTATTCGATGAGCTTGCTAGTTGGTATAAAGCCAAAGATGAGGGAGTCATTGACACACTTGAGGCTAATGTGCCTATGAACTTGCCCTCACAAGCAAGTTCTAGTTCTACTACTATGTCTGGGCCAGCAGCAGCAGAAGCTGAGAGTAGTAGCAGTGTCCGTCCGTGGTCAGGACGTCTGAGACATGAGAGTGTTAGCACTGGCAGTAGTGCTATGGATAAAGGCAAGAAGAAAGTTGAAGGAATTGGGATCACAGGTTATGAGTCTTCTAGCTCAGAGAGTTTGGATGAGGAGCTCGGGATACCTGTTGTACGCACACCTGGTGTTAGGCAGGACAGATATGTGCCACCACATGCTCGAGTTACAGGTGTACAGAGTGACCCGCATGCATTGCGGAGATCCCAGAGAGTCAGATATCCAGTGGAAAGATTGACATATAGAGATTTTGCTATGCATTATGCATACATGACATCTATGGTAAAGCATGTGGAACCTACATGCTATTCAGAGGCTATTGGAGAGCATGTATGGCAGAAAGCCATGGATGAAGAGATGGATGCTTTGGACAAAAATGATACATGGGAATTGGCTGAGTTACCTAAAGGAAAGAATGCAATTGGATGCAAATGGGTGTATAAGGTAAAGTGCAAGTCAGATGGCAGCCTAGAGAGACATAAGGCAAGGCTGGTCGCTAAAGGATATGCACAAACTTATGGTCTTGATTATGATGAAACTTTCAGCCCAGTGGCTAAAATGGCTACAGTGAGGTCTATCATTGCATTAGCAGCACAAAAAGGTTGGGCTTTACATCAAATGGATGTCAAAAATGCCTTCTTGAATGGTGATCTACAAGAAGAGGTGTACATGGAACAGCCAGAAGGTTATGTACATCCAAAATATCCGACTTTTGAAGAAAGCACTCTATGGTTTGAAACAAGCACCTCGTGCTTGGAGTGACAAGATCAGCAGATATCTTGTCAGTATTGGATTTGTGGTTGGAAATGCAGACTCTTCACTTTATGTGAAGAAGACACATGATGGTATCGTGATGATAGTCATATATGTTGATGATTTGATTATCACAGGTGATTGTGGGAAAGGCATTGATGAGGTTAAGGCCTCTTTATGCAAAGAGTTTGATATGAAAGACCTTGGTGATTTGAGGTTCTTTCTTGGCATTGAGGTGATTAGAACAGGCAAGGGTATATGGTTGGTGCAAAGGCAATATGCACTTGACATGCTGGCAAAGTATGGTATGACAGCATGCAAACCAATGTTGACACCATTAGAGCAAAACATGAAGCTTAGGGCTGATTTGGGTGATGAGCTTGATGATATCACCATGTACAGGCAAATGGTTGGTAGCCTTATCTACATGACCATTACGAGGCCAGATCTCAGTTATGCAGTTGGTTTGGTAAGTCAGTTTATGCAGAGTCCTCGTAAACCTCACTTGGATGCTGTGAGACGGATTCTGAGATACGTCAAAACTACCGCGCATTATGGTCTTTTCTATGAGGCAGGAAAAGACATGCATGTCTATGGATATACAGATGCAGATTGGGCCGGTAGTGCATATGACAGGAGATCTACCAGTGGCTATGTTTTCAGTCTTGGTAGTGGAGCTGTGAGTTGGAGCAGTAAAAAGCAACCTACAGTTGCTTTATCTACCACAGAGGCAGAGTATCGTGGAGCAGCCATAGCTGCATGTGAGGCTATGTGGTTGAAGAAGTTGCTAGATGATGTCAGGATACAGAGTGATATGAGAGTTGTCATTCATTGTGACAACATGAGTAGTATTCAGCTTGCTAGCAACCCAGTTTATCATGCCAGGACCAAACATATTGAGGTCCACTATCACTTCATCAGAGAGAAAGTGCTAGATGGGCATGTTGATTTGACATATGTGCAGACAGATGAGCAGGTTGCAGATATCTTTACCAAAGCACTTGGTAAGGATAAGTTTGAGTATTTCCGTACTCGATTGGGAGTCCTAGAGATGGACATGTCGAGCTTGAGGGGGAGTGTTGAAATATCAAGCTCGTATACAGCTGGAGGATAGCACATGGGTGCTGACAGAGTGACAGTATGGTAGATAGATATCGTGTGGTGTGTTTATGACCGCGTCCAGCTGGTCATGTGTGGTGTGGACACTACATTAGGTTTACTTTGTAGTGTGGACATAACACTATGTTGTGTTCTCCTTTGTGTGTGTGAGAGAGATGGTGACTATGGCTTCTCTCCTTCTTTATGGTTGATGATTATGGATTAGGGTTTGCTTCTCTTGTGTGTGTTACATCTTGCTCCTGTTTTTTATCACTACCGACACCACTACATCATCTGGAAATTTATCCAAACACTCTTTGAATTGTTCAGCTTGCCATCTGTACTTATAATTGTGTTTGATGAAGTTTCCCAATTTGCTTTGAAGCAAGGAAGTGAAAGTCCTCGGGCTGACTTGGCGAAGAACAAGATCTTTCCGAGTTTTTGCTTCAAGTTCTCATCCACTTCCTGTGTAGGAACGTCGTCAAAAAGCTTGATAGTCATCATAGAGATGTCATCGCTTTTTTCATGTGGACACAAGGAGATCTGTTTAATGCCACAATGTTGGCATGTACCCAAAAGGCATTGTCTACGGTGATAAGCACAGTCAATGGGTTTTGGGCACAATACAGACTCCCACAGGTCTGTTAAGCTTGGAAATGTGGCATTAGAGGCCGCGCACTGCGCTGTTCCATCATGAGAACTGCAAACAAGGCACCTGCAAACTGCATGGCCGGCCATGTAGCCCATATCTTCCCAGGCGCATCTGATTAAGAGCTTCCTTGAAGTAGACAAGCTGCACATGGTATTCACAGCAACAAGTGTTGCGGTCCTTCAACTTGCGTATGAAGTATGGCTTTAGACCCTCAAAACATCTGAGGGAGATCCTTATGTTAGGATGAGCCACTTGGAACCGCATATAGAAGTTCCTCTGTGACAAAGAAGACAAATTTAGACACACTATCAAGCATTATAAATCATTCTGAAGCAACCCATAGCATTGGTAAGCATTATGACGCACTTTCAATCAGTGTAAAGCTATGACACTCATTGGGTAAAGCTCTTAGACGCACTTAGTAGCACTTTCTGCACCTGGCAGCACTTGTAAATGGTTGTAAAGCACTATAAAGCACTCTCAGGCACCTGCAAGCACTTAGAAGCCTGAGGATCCATTTAGATGAACTTGGAATAACAATGAGCCGGAACGGCCGACCCCTCCCTTGAGTAAATTGTATTACTATTGGAGAAATTCAATACATAGCTTCACGGGCATCCATTGCCAAATCCTCCATACCAATGCATATGAAATTCAGCATTTAAAAAACAATGGTATGTCGATGTAGATCACCAAGGAGCTGCCTTGATGCTCGGCCCGACTTCAGTGCCCATATTCTCTACCATTGGCTCTATGTTCTACCAAGTAAGGTAGCAACATCTTCAAGAGCACATAGGACAAGAGAAATACTACACAGGGCGGCTAAACAAGGAGTCCTGCCCTTCTACTGAATAAGTAATGACAACACATTGTCCAATTAGCTTACCAGTCTTATTAGAAGTTGTTGCAAGCGGAAGCCTTCGCGTTGGAAGCTTTAGAAGTGTTGATATCTTCGATTTGCCGCAATCCTTCGCGACAAAAGTCTTCAAGAGGATGAAGGGAGCCCTGGGAAAGCTTCCTCTATGGTTCAACTTGAGAAAGGAAGGCTGAAATTAGGGTTTTCAGCAAAAAGACCAAAAATTACAGCAAAAATGAGAGCTGTTTTGCTGAATTTCAGTCATTGGGAGTGAGTAGGAGAGTGATTAGCACTTGGAAACACTCTTGGAAGCTTGGAAAACACCCTAGCAAGTTGGGTATGGCTATGGAGAGCTTGGAAATGGAGAGAAATGGTGGAAAAACAGAGTTTTCAGCCTCCAAAAATCCTCATGAAGAGAAAACACGAATTTTCTCTTAATAAGTAAGTGAATTGGGGTCCAATCAAGTGAGGGGACATGGGGAGATGCCCATTTATGAGTAAAAAGGGAGGATCAGGTCCTGGACATTGAGTCTTGTCTGCCTCGGGACTTCTTCTAGGGCTTGGGCTTGTGCCCCAACCTCTAATCTTTCCTTCTCCATAGAATTTGGCTCTAGGGAGGGATGACCCTCTTTCCTGGTGTCTCTATTCTTATAGGGCTCTTCTAGCATCCAATTCTTGTTTCCACTAGTTATAGACTTGTAATTGTCTTTAGGCCTCCCTAAATTTTATTTATGTTTCCATCTCCTCACTCGTGGAAAAAAGGTTTCTCCAATTCTCTCCTCATCCCTCTTAATCCTTGGAGTATAAGAGATAGGCTCTTGGGGATGGTTAAAGGTTTCCCTTTGCACAGAGAGAGAGAGAGAGAGAGAGAGAGAGAGAGAGACATGTGGGGATAAGTCAACTCATCAAGTGTGGGTGTGTGACTCCCCTATCACACATGTATATTTGCACTAGTACACATAGTGCACTTAGTACATTAAAAGTACTTAGTGTACTATGTACTATAACTTATGGGCTTGTACACACTACAAGGGTGGGCATAATGCCTTTACCCCAACAGCCTCCCACTTAAAGGCAA
Organism: Cibotium barometz; assembly: GCF_041138505.1. NCBI lineage: Eukaryota > Viridiplantae > Streptophyta > Polypodiopsida > Cyatheales > Cibotiaceae > Cibotium > Cibotium barometz. The sequence continues at coordinate 33,975,843 of NC_141103.1, forward strand.
AGTGCCCTTAAATGAAGGAAAAGAAAAATCAGCATGTACATGATAATATACAAGGCCATATCAAGGCTGAAATTGGCCTCATCCAATGCCCATCAAGTGTCTGCAATGAGCAAATCGCTCTGGAGGCAAACTCTTTGTCAACAGATCAGCCGGGTTGTCATCCGTATGAATCTTAACAAGCTGAATTTGCTTGTTCTCTATCACCTCTCCGATGAAGTGATACTTCACATCCACATGCTTCGTCTTTGCATGAAAGACAGGGTTCTTTGCCAACTGGATGGCACTCTGACTGTCACAATGCAACAATGGAATATCCCCTGTATAACCCAAATCAACCACTAACCGAGATAGCCATAATGCCTCCTTGCAAGCCTCTGTGGCTGCAATATACTCGGCCTCTGTAGTAGATAAGGCAGTGCACTTCTGCATCCTGGATATCCATGACACAGCACCTCCTGTGAATGTAAACACATAACCGGTAGTAGACTTCCGGTTATCTGGATGACCGACATAATCCGAATCCGTGTAACCATGCACTAATGCATCCTGTTTGCCAAAACAAATGTACATATCCTGTGTGCCCTTCAGGTATCTCATGACACCTTCACTGCTTCCCAATGCTTCTTGCCAGGTTTGGCCATGTATCTAGAAACCACTCCCACTGCAAATGCAATGTCCGGCCTAGTAGCAACCATGGCATACATGAGACTGCCACAAGCTGAAGCATACGGAATCTTGGCCATATCAGCCCTGTCACTATCCGACTGTGGGCTGTCCATAGCACTGAGTTTCACATATGGAGGCAAAGGAGTACTAGTCTTCTTCCCCCCATCCATATTGAACCTCTGCAAAACTTTGCCAATGTATTCCTTCTGAGACAAATACAACACATGCTGATTTCTGTCCCGAAGTATCCGCATACCCAAAATGTGATTTGCATCACCCAGATCCTTCATATCAAAGGTCTGATGCAGCCTCTTCTTCAAGGCATCCATCTCTTTACGAGATTTCCCGGCAATCAACATATCATCAACATACAAGATGAGGATCAATAGACTGCCATCCAAAGCTTTCTTGGTGTATAAGCAATGATCTATGTCACTTCTCCTGAAATCCTGGGATTTCATGAATGTATCAAATTTATGATACCATTCCCTTGGTGCCTTTTTGAGCCCATAAAGACTCTTTTTCAGCTTGCATACAAGCTTCTCCTTTCCATTCACTGCATAACCCTCTGGCTGTTGCATATATATCTCCTCATGGAGATCACCGTGAAGAAAAGCAGTCTTCACATCCATCTAAATCAAATGCAGATCATCATGAGCAACCAAAGCTAATACAGCTCCTAGTGTGGTCATTTTGACCACTGGAGAGAAGATCTCATCAAAGTCCATACCATATTCCTGCTTGAAGCCCTTAGCCACTAACCTCGCTTTGTATCTTGGCTTTGCATCAGGTGCAACTTTGAGCCTGTAAACCCACTTGTATGGCAAAACTTTCTTGCCTGTAGGCAAATGCACCAACCTCCATGTTCCATTTTTGTGCAGAGAATCCATCTCTGACTTCATAGCACGCTCCCATAGAGCCTTGTCTGCCCTTTGTAAAGCCTCCTTATAACATGAGGGCTCCCCACAGTCGGTGAGCATCAAGTAGTCAACCCCTGGAACAAACCTGTCAGGGGCTCTAGAGGGTCTTGTGGACCTCCATACCCAATGACCATCATTTGCAGGTTGCTGTCCAGCCTGCATATCACCTATTGGTGGCTCTTGTTCCATGCCACAAGGTTGAAAAATCATGCCCGGTATCTCTTCTAACTGTGGGATATCCATAGGGATATCATCTGCCATCTCTGGCTGTCCATTTGGACCATTTTCAGCACCATTTAAGGGCTGGTTTTGATGCTGTAATGGCTGATTTACAGCCCTTGGTTGTTATCCATGATGTCCATCATCATCAAAGATGACTCTGCCAGGCTCCTGTTGCCTTGCAGGCTCCTTATACATGCATGTTTCATAAAAAATGACATCATTGCTGCGTATAATCTTTCTATTCACTGGATCCCAAAGTCTATATCCCATTTCACCTCTGTCACCATATCCTAGGAATATGCATTTGTGAGACTTAGGATCAAGTTTGGTGCGCATTTCCCTGCGTATGTGCACGTACGCAACGCAACCAAACACTCTCAAGTGCTTGTAGGACGGAGGCTTCCCTGTCCATACTTCCTCTGGCACTTTCCCACCAAGCCTCGTGTTAGGTGACCTGTTTATAAGATGAACGGCTGTCATAACAGCTTCAGCCCAAAAACCATGAGGTAACGCAGCATGTGACAACATAGAACGGACCTTCTCCTAAATGGTCTTGTTCATCCTCTCTGCTGTCCCGTTTTGTGGAGGATCATAAGGAGTAGAGAGCTCCCTCTTGATGCCTTTAGCATCACAAAAGTCCTGTAACTGTTTGGACATATACTCTCCACCATTGTCGGAACGCAAAGCCTTCAGTGTTTTGCCAGTTTGATTCTCAACAAGAGCAACAAAGTTCTCAAACACTGAGAATGTATCACTCTTTAAACGAAGAGGATAAACCCACACCTTGCGTGTGGCATCATCAATAAAAGACACAAAATGTTTTGCCCCTCCCAAAGAAAGCTGAGGCATCTCACATACATCTGTATGCACAAGCTCTAACTGAGCATCTTTCTGTCCAAGAGCTTTCTTGTGGGGGCATTGGAGTTGCCTGCCATATATACAATGCTCACAAAACTGAAAACTTGAAAACTTTAGAGAAGGCAAGTAACCAAAACAAGACAATTGCTCCATTCCTTTGACACTCATGTGTCCCAACCGGCTATGCCACATAGAGATTTCCGGCAGCTTTGTTGCATTTACATTAGCATGGTGACAAACACCAGCATGCATGAAGTAAAGAGTGTCCACCTTAGAGCCTCTGGCAACAACCAGTGAGCCCTAACTCTAATCTCCCTTTAACTGGACTTTTAATGTACTAAGTGCACTATGTGTACTAGTGCAAATATACATGTGTGAGGGGAGTCACACACACACTTGATGAGTTGACTTATCCCCACATCTCTCTCTCTCTCTCTCTCTCTCTCTCTCTCTCCCCCTTCTTCTCTGTATGTATGTCTCCCACATGAAACCCTAACTCTCAGCTCATTCATGGTGGGTGGGTGGGGGGGGTCGGGGCGAGACTCAAGAAATGCTCTCTGTAGAGCCGAAGCTTTGGAGAAAGCTGTGGTGAAGACAACCATGTTCAATCTGTGCAGATCGTAACCAAATCTTGGCATAAATAAATAAATATATTTATGTATTTTTTGAGCGAGGGAGGGGGGGGGGCATGGGGGGACGTGACTCAAGAAATGCTCTCTGTAGAGCCGAAGCTTTGGAGAAAGCTGTGGTGAAGACAACCATGTTCAATCTGTGCAGAGCGTGATCAATATTTTTTTTTTGGGGGTGGATAGGCTGGACAGTGAGTCAGGGACTTGATGGAGGCTGGGGAAAGAAGCAAATACAGGACCAAAAGAAGAAACATTACCATTAGTTACTGGGGCTCAGGGGGGACAGGCTGGACAGTTAGTCAGGGACCTGGGTGGATGCTGGACGGTGAGTCAGGGACCTTGATGGGGGCTGGGGAAGGAAGCAAATACAGGACCAAAAGAAGAAACATTACCATTAGTTACTGGGTCTCTGGTAGCAACTGTGCATGCTTAAGGATACTACTGAAAAGTGGACTAGAAAAGATACTTGCCACAGACAGCCCGTGAGAGAGGGGCATCCTCTTAATAATTATATGTGGATGAGAATCAGCACAGTTTGGAAAGCCTTTTGACACTTGTTTAATCAGACTTGGAAAAAGGGTTTCACTTGTTGAAGCCAGATATGTTTGAACTTCAATTAACATGATATTGGTTTTGTAGGTGTGCTTGAAAAAGTGGGCGTGGAACCTGAGGTGCAGCGTATCGGAAAGTACAAAAGCGTAGGTGATTTGATCTCTCGCAAGGACATGTCGGAGGCCAATAGAGAAATGCTTACTGCATTGTTGGATGACATATATCACAACTGGCTTGAAGAAATTGCCAGATTGAATGGTATTTTTGTATCCTTGTTGATGGCCCTTCTTTTTAATGAAAAATTGTTGAAGGTTGTTTTGGATCCAATAAAAAACTCACATCATAAGGTTGTTTGTATATGTATAACAGTGTGAGATTTTTCCAATTAGGCAAGAATAAGGAAGATGTGGAAAACCTTCTCAATGAAGGCGTTTTTGAGATAGAAAGATTGAAAGAGGCAGGCTGGATCACTGACATCAAATATGAGGATGAGGTGAGGCATCTTCTATATTCTTGAACTTTCTTTTGTATTTCTTTGCTTGTGGGATGTGGTAGAATGTCTCTTCTGGGTATCGGGAAGTAACAAATAAAGGTCCAAACGGAGATTTGCTTTACTGTTTGTCTGAGGTAGGACTACATAAAGACTGTTTATTTAAAATCCTTGCTTGGTCGGGGCACTCTCTTCATGATCACCAAAGTCATTGGAGACATGTGGGCATAGAGGGACCATGCATTGACAGAGTATGGGGTGTGGATAACAGAAAAGAACACTCTCATGCTGAGATTTCTCCTTATCATGCTTGCATCACCTAGCGCCATCTAGGATTTTGTATACTGAGGTTGGGGAGAGGTAAACTACAGTTCGGTGAGGGCAGGAAAGACCACCAGTCCCTCCCCTTATTGTGTGTCCACCATTGACAGTGCAGGGATTCTGTATCATTTTCTGGGATCCTCAAGCTCCATGTTTTTAAGTCTCCACCAACAGCACATTGTCTCCATCATGGATTCTCTCGTCCAGATCAAGTTCCTTATTCCATTGATACCCATTGCAGTTCCCAATAGGGTGGGAAAAAGATGTTTTGGACTTTCTTTTTGGGGTTTCGATAAATAATTGCAATTTGTTGCAATAAGCTAGTAGAAACTTCTGAGAGTCAAGTTTTTTATTAATGATTATGTGGAAAAGGTAGTACTTGTACAAGTCTCATTCAAGGTATTCCTTTTTTTTTTTCTTTTTGTAGTTGGAAAAGCTGCTGAAAGAAAGGTTGAAATTGAAGGATGATAAGAAGATTCCATTTGTGGATAACAAGTATGCACTCCTAGCCATTCGGATTCATGGTCTAAGTCATTTGTCACCCTTTGCACATGTGCTAACTTGCTATGGACCCTATAGTTTTAAATGTAGAGCTAAGATTCTCACACTTGAAGTTTGTCTTGATTTGATTGTAGAAAGTACTCAAGAGTAAAACCATGGACATTAAATCTTTCTGGAAGCAAAGATCAAATTGCAATCTTGCGAGCGGTTGGAAGCATAAGTCGTGCACGCAGTGGAATCAACATTGGTGGGGATGGCATAGTTAGTGACCAATTCATTGAACAAATACGACGAGTACGAGGTCCCTTTCTTTTTGCCTCACCCCTGTCAAGTTATAATCACTACAACTGCTATGGTACTCTGTGTGTGTGTGTGTGCGTGGGGAAAAGAAAGAAAGAAAGAAAATTTATTCAACATCTTTGGGGGCTTGAAATGGACCATGAGACCAATGATGATAGAATATATGTAATTACTGTGGTGGGAGATGCATAGGGCATCCCCTGTAACCTTTATAAAACATAATTGAAAAAAAGTCGGAAACTTAAGAGGTATGCCAAGAAGACACTCACGGACAATGAAGGCATGATATGTTAAAGTGTGATCTGGTTGCAAAGCCTTCTTAGGACCTCCTCCGGTGATAGACATGAGGAAGATCCAAACTCATGGATTGCCATAAGATCAAAATTGATTCCATCTCTGAGGAATGTGTGTGTTCAAGTGTGGCATTGCATAATGGATGGTCCCGTCCGTTGCGCTTTGGGTCTTTGATGTGTTTTTCATGTCATCATCTGAGGGCATCCAGGTGTTTCAATATCGAGATTGAAACTCACTTTGGCTGCAATCTCTTTATGTGTGCTCTTATGTGGTGCACTTGTGTCTCCTCCTTGTCACCTGTCTTGGGCTGGGCACTGTCCAATGCTCTGGAAGAAAGATGTAAGGAGTGCTTGACATCGGCACTATTCTTCTTCCCTCCTTTATCCCGTCATTAGTTGGTCCCTGTGTCTCTGAATCTCGTTTAGAAATAGTGTGTCACACCTTTGTCCCTCATACTTAATGACTCCACAAAGCGGACCAAATTCCTATTTGAATAGGCAGTGAAAGCGGCCTCTAATCTCATACTATGCTTAGCATTGAGGATGGCATGCCTTCCTTAGACAAATACGTGAATACATCACTCTGCTGTTGATTTGCCATTATGCCAATGCACAATGTTGTACCTGTATATCAAAAAACCCAAGCAACAACCCTGAAAGCAACTGTACTCCACTGAATACAGCTAACCCAAATATGCCTGCACTCTCAATCCTCTAAATGTGCAACTCAATGCACCACTGACTGAGTAGAGCAGCAAAAATGGCTTACACAGTGCCAAAATGCCCAAAAATGCCCAAAAGTACTGCACCCATAACCTTGCAAAAAACCTGTAGAGATTTCTTTGCAAGAAAATCTGCCTGTATCTGCCAGAAAATTTTCACAGAGAAAAATGCCCAAATTTCAAAACTTGTAAAGCTTACCACAACTGTACGGAGCAGTTTCTGGTCTCCTGTAAGGAACAAGTACAGTCGACTGTACTGTGCAGGTACACGTAGCAGGTACTGTACGGATACTACAGTCAACTGGTTGGCTTCAGGTCTGCGCTGCAGGTACTGGAGTGTTGTACGGTGTAGGTACTGATGACTGTACGGAGCAGAGTACGGAACATGACAAGTGCCCGTACTGAATGTACGACTGAAGGTGGCGCTGTCTGTACGGAAATAGTCGTCTGGCTGTGCAGGAGTGTACGGACAGTTGACGGCGAGGGGCAGCTGGTGGTGTGGAATAGTACGGGCAGGGCAGACCAACCTGGAGGCTCTGATACCAAATGAAGGTGCTGAACAGTTAGGGTTAGGGTTTAGAGGTACTGCAAAACAGAAAACGTGGGAAGCAGAGAGAGAGTGAACACGACTCTTGTATTCAGTGTGATAAAGTGAAGTCCAATAGCCACATAATGAAGTGACCTAAAAGATGTGTTCACATGCCCGGCCATAAGTGTGCCAGGCGGACCAAATCACTTATAAACAATTATAAGTGAAACTAAGCTAAACTGGGGGGAAAAAACCTCCACTAACTGAAGTAAAAAGTGCCCCAGTAATCTACTGATGATCACTAGCACTCCTCTGGGTGCATACACAGCATAAAACCCACCATGTTGGAAACATGGATCCTCCCACTTCCCAGGAGGCCACCCATCCCAGTTGTGTTCTTGCACAAGCACGCTTAACTGAGGTGTTCCACAAATTGGTCTAGCCATCCAGACCCCAAAACCTTAAGGTGTTGGGTGACCTCCGGTAATCCAATTTGTAGAAACCTCAACTTGCCAAGATTCAAACCCAGTCTCACCACGTGAGCTGGTTCTCTCTAGAAGTGTGGATTGCTTCTCCAACACCCCCCCTCAAGCCACACTTTGGTTGAGGTCTTAGCTTCCAACATCACAACCTGGGCTCTGATACCATGTTGGAAACATGGATCCTCCCACTTCCCGGGAGGCCACCCATCCCAGTTGTGTTCTTGCGCAAGCACGCTTAACTGAGGTGTTCCACAAATTGGTCTAGCCATCCAGACCCCAAAACCTTAAGGTGTTGGGTGACCTCCGGTAATCCAATTTGTAGAAACCTCAACTTGCCAAGATTCAAACCCAGTCTCACCACGTTGACCCACATGAATCTAGCTTCCTTGTTCCTTTTCACTGCTGTGACCATGTGGCTGAGATGGTCTCTAAACAGTACTGCCACTCCCCCTGATCCTCGAACCCCTCCATCAGATCTGGTTTCAGCTCTATATGCAGACTCCCATGTGTATCTATTGACCACCGGAAGACTTCTCTCCAAACTCTGATGAGTCTGAGTGTAGAAGACCAGTTGTCTCCCACTATATGTTTCCACAAAACCGCTGGGATCAGACCACAGTGTCTCGTAGCGATTCCACACTGCTATTTTCAGCATGTCCTTTGTCCCTTAGACCTCGGGCCATCATTGGCACCTTTTAGTGATGATTACCCTTCCGTCCCTATAGACCGCCCATTTACGTTGAGCTTGGCTTTTTGGACCTCAGCCATGCGCCCTATGTGCTACCTTTCGGGGGGTTACATCTCCTATATAGATCTTTGTTCCTCACAGGAGAGGTCTCTTAATCAAAAAAGCTTCCTGATCTGCTACCTCTTGGAATTTCAGAATTAGTAGACGTTCCCTATTCCTGTCTCTCTCCATGCGTCTTTGAAGGGTATCCTCTCGATCTTGGGCTGTTTGCACACCACCAGACCATCATCCTTAGCTGATGTGCCCTCCTGGACTCTTACTACCCTGATATGTAATGCCTAGCTTTCCTCCTTTGTTCCTCATCCAAGGTGGCATTCATTTTCTCTTGGGTATTGGCTGCTGGTGGCTTCTGTTTTTTGACGATCTCTATCCACTTGTTTGTTTCCTCCATGGGCTTGTACAATGTAAATCCACGACTTTGGAATTCCAGCTTTCCTCTTGTTGACTTAGCTTTGTTTCAAGCTCTGTAATCTGGGTGTTCTTGCCATCTAGTTCAGTTGTCAGGGCTTTAACTGTGTCCGTCAGTGTTGCAACCTTTGCATGCAATGCATCCGTGCCTTCCTTCAACTGTTTTTTCATGTTATTCAGGGCTTGGTCCCAAATCGTTTTCTGTGCGAGGTACTCTTTTCTCATGTTATCTTCTATATGCTTGATGTAGCTTTCAAGCTCTGCAACTGTAGGAATTTTCTTGGAGTGGGGAAGAGAGAAAATGGAGAGATAGGGAGAGAGAGAAAGAAAGAAAGAAAGCTGTATTAACGTGTACTAGAGGCCGAACTCGACCTATGAGACAAATCAATGTACAACTGTCAATGTCTTCTGGATGTCCAGAAAAAAAAGGACAAAATGAACATGAAATAAAGTATGAAAGTACTAAGCTAGTGGGGGGGTGTGATGGATGGAGCACTGCTGCTAGAGGCTTAGTATGCAACCTATATGCGTAGGGTATACAAGAATGCAATGCAGATCTGTCCAGCTCCAACCAATACCATAATGGGGGTGTAATATGTGATACATAGGCGATGGTGAGGCAAAAATACCTCGGAGCATGATCCCCGGGTGTGAGTGTAAGTGAGCTAGCCGCTCCTCGATATGGTGCTGATGTCGAGCCCGTATCTGTGTGATCTCCCTCTAATGTAGGGAGTCTGGTAGCTTGGTGCTCTTGGTCTCCGTCTAGCTCAGAGGTCCACAGCGCGCTAAAGTTACATCATATCCATGAGGTACATCATCCTGGGTGCAAAATAGTAATGAAGAAAGATAACAAAAATCTAGAACTATAAAATCTGATCTAGGTACATGAGCAGAGAGAAAGAAAGATATATTATTAAGCCTCTACTAAAGACCCAATGGGCCTATGAGACCAAAGTGATACAATAATGTCCATGGCATATCTCATCATGGAATGGAAAATAAAACAAAAAGAAAACAAAAACATAGCTATCTCACTGGGGTGATACAAAACTGTCCATGGAAACTCATCATGGAATACTAAGAACATAGAAACATGAGAGCAACATCAGCTCCGAGTAGATGGTATACCACTCTCCAAAATATCAAGCATGGGGCTAATGAGTAGGGTTGAGAGGTCTCCCTCAGCTATGTCATGTGGAAAGGTAGCTCGATGGCGGTGGAGCATGTCCTGGATTTGGAGTTGATGAGGTGATCGTGGCCGACGAGGGGACTGGGGACGTCGGGCACGCTCGAGTCCCCTCGTCGGCCACGATCACCTCATCAACTCCAAATCCTCAATGGCGGTGGAGCATGTCCTGGATTTGGAGTTGATGAGGTGATCGTGGCCGATGAGGGGACTGGGGGCGTCGGGCACGCTGGAGTGCGGAGAGGGAGAGAGAGTTTCGCCATTATAAGAATAACTCATTTGTGTTTTTTCGCACTTGAAATAGTTCTATAGCTTTGAGCATATTTGGTTTGGCCACTTTTTACTCATTTGTGTTTTTTCGCTCTTACTTGAAATAGTTCTATAGCTTTGAGCATATTTGGTTTGGCCACTTTTTCAGATGCAAAGAACTTCAAAGCTGCTGTTTTGCGCATTGACAGCCCAGGGGGAGATGCTCTTGCTTCAGATCTGTACGTATCATGCATATGCTGAAGTGTTATAAGAAACATTAAGTTCTTTGAAATCCTTCTCTTTTAGACTTGAATCAACTAAGAAGCTCCTTATGGGAGAGAGAGAAAGCAAGAAATCTTGATTTACAGTTATGGGAGAACGAAATGGATTATGAGACCAAAATGGGACAAAAATGTATACAATTTCTAAAATGAAGGATGCCCATAGCATTCACTATTATAACAAAAAATGAAAATGAAGTAGAAATGTGATGTGGAATGAATACGTTTGTGTCACATGCTAGACCTCGATGACTGTTCTTAAAAACTCCTCTTGTTCAATGTTTGTCAAGGCAATAAGATTACGGGTATGCACTTACTGAAATTGTGCCCGAATGCATTGTCTTTCTAGACACGCTTATGTTGCAAATCTTCTAGCTAAGCGGCACTATCACAGGTTCCATAGAAAATATTAGGCGAGAAAATACAATTTCCAATTAAATGCAACTTTCATTATCTCCATGGTGTAAAGTTATCCTTTTAGAGTACCCACATATCGTTTTGAAAATCATGACCTTGGTTTTGCCAAGATTGCTTTCGTGTCCTTTTCTTTGCAAAAAACATGTAGTGCATCAAGATGTTTTTGCTATCCCTCTGTTGTGGTAATGTCATTAATTTGAAGGAGTTTTGAGACCATTCTCTTTGGTAGTCTATATCCCTCTCCTAGTCTGTGAATGAAGTTTGCAAGCTCGTTGATGTACATCCCCTAAGAGTGTGGGAGAAAGTGTTATTCCTCCTACAGCTTACTTGAGAATACTACCTTGTAGGTTTTCATTTATTGTTATTGTTGCCCAAATGACTTTATCTTCCACCTCACCTGTCTGAGCTTGCTAATCAATCCAGCTGAAAGCCTGCATGGACATGGCTCAAACCTTTTGTCTCTCTTCCCAATCATTGAGATCTTCCTGTACTGCTGAGCCAAAAACCTTGGCCATGGAATGCCCAATCATGAAGTACGGCAATTCATGGGATCGCTTTCCTTGTATATAGGTGTGATGATGTTCTCTTACCATGATTTAGGTAAACCTTGGCATGTGGCTTCATTGAAGAGCTTTGAAGCATAGTTACACACCTATGAGAAAATAGTTTAGATTGTTGTCCTTCATGCTCCTTTGCTTTCGGAAATTTGATGAATGGTCTGACTCTGGTGAAGAGGGTAATTATCTTTGATGGAGGCGTTTTTGGTGCCAATGGTGTGGTAGGTTGCATTGAGTAACTCATATATGTATGCTTGCAAGGTGGAAGGGTCTAAGCATGAGGCTTTTGGCTGGCACTTGCTAAATCTGTGGCTGAAGACAGTCTTTGTGGATGTGCTAAGATGCAAAACTCTTAGCTAAGCATGTTGCTGCTACAATTTTTTTGGAGCACTTCAGGGGAGAAATCACTAAGCTTAAAGATCTCTTTGTCTCCTCAGTTGAAAGTAAATTTGTTCAATCCCCCAAAGCTCATAATGAAAATCCTGATCTTGGTTTTGCTAAGGTTGATTTTCGAGTTCCATCTTTGCAAAATAAATATATTGCATTGAGGTGTTTTTGCAATTCCTTTGTTTATTGTGAAAGAAGTACAACATAATTCATGTAAAGAAGTATCCGATCGCGCTGATGATGTGAGTGGGGTTGTCATAGCACGTAGTTTATTGTATACATGGTGAAATCTAGGATTTGAAGCTTTGTGCTTTGAACTGGCACAGAAATTGATCAAAGCTCGGTTCGATGGCTTGTCTATAAAGGTTTGTCTACTACGGTGACATATCTTTTTATGAGCCTACATCTAATCTTGGGTGCTGATTACATGAGTGGGGATGTCATAGACGTAGGCTATGCTATGCATGATATAGTTGATGAGATTAGTCTCTTGTAGAGTCAAGAGCACACTTTGGTTTTTGTTAAGTCTGGGAATTAACATGAAATTTCCATCATTATATTGTTCGCATAAAGTAGTATCGAGATCAATGCCTTTGTGAGTGTAGACTCCTCTCCTAATCTATCAATGACGCCTACAAGCTCAGGTGTGTATATCCCAAAGAGTGTGTGAGAAATCTGGCACCCTTGTATCACTCTGATTGTGCCCTGAGAATCCTTGCTCTACATTCTCAGAGTATTTTTGTGCCGCAAAAGACCTCAGCCTCTATCTTTCAACTAGCCTGCTGATCAATCTTACCTGTGGGATAGTGTCAAATGCTATCCACTAAACACCGGTATTCTACGTTTTTCTGCCTCAATAATGAGGATGTGGTCGTATGTTGAGTAAGGTATGCCTCTATTGTTGAGCCAATAATTTTGGCCAAGTCACAGGTGGTGTGGTAATACTGAGGATTCATAGGGTCTTCTACCATCTCAGGAGGTAAAATGTTTTTTGACCATGGTTCAGGGAACATTGGCATATGGCTTGATTGAAGAGCTCTCCAAGGATTGGTGCAACAGTTGGATAGCCATGAGTAAATATTTTGGATTGTAGTCCTTCATGGTTCTTTGCCTTCCTGGTTTTTACGTCGCAAATGGCCTTGGAAACCGACTCTACAGTTAAGAGTGTTGTCTTGAGTGGCCAATAAAATTGGTAGTGTTAATGGGGGGCTGGCTGGCTGCATTGAGTGGCCCATCTGTGTATGATTTTCAAACGCATGGTCGGGAGCTGGCAAGCTGTCTCTCACTAGGAAATGCAGAATGAATTCTTTAGGATTATTCATGTCCCGAATGCTGCATATTTCTGTCGGATTTTTTTGCTACAAATTCTTGTTTTTTGCACCTGAAAAGATGTTGGTATCGCTGACCTGGGCTGATGATGGCACAGCCAATCATTTCATTTCCTACCTAGTGCTTTGTATTCACCATCATTCAGACCATGTTGGGGGCTAGTACCCTCTACTGGCTTTGCTGTGGAATTGATTATGAAAGAGGAAGGCTGTTGGTGTGCTTTCTTGATTGCCTGATTGACAAGTGAGGGTTTATTTGAAAATGTAGAGAGGGTATCGATGTTTGGCAAGAAGGCTCAGGTTTTAATTGTTCAATTCAGTAAGGGCCTGACAGAAATGGTAGTGATCATATGCAGCTGTTTGGATGGTAGTTGGTAGTGGGGTTATGGGACTAGTAAGGTTGAAAGGCATGTAAGAATGGTCGGCTCCTGGCATGGGAGGAAAGATTTGAAATTGAGGCATTTGTGGTGTTAAGGTAGGGGACCTAATGGGGTAATCAAACACGCTCTTCTCATCTTCATAAAGGAAACACTTTCTCCTATCTCCATAAAGGAGGCATGCGGGACATGGGGATGGTCGAAAATTCTTTACTCCGTTGAAAGTGAGAAGGCTAGGTGCTATCCCCAATTCTAGTATGCATTTCACAAACTGGAAAAGACAAATTAGCACAATGGGGCTTGCATCCCTAAATTTTGTTCAAAAAATACAAATATTCCCATCCATGAGGAGGTAGGAGACTCCCTGAGTCCAGATAAGTACAAGACAATTATCGTTGATGGCCGAGCTTTTGGGAGCCAGCGAAGGCATATCTAAATGATTGGGCTGAGAGCTTAGGGGTTTGGGCTATGGGTTCGGTAACATTTTGACGAAACACTCTACAATTGACATTTTTTGCCGCATTTGTACCATGTTTGCTCCTCTGCAAGCATTATTTTTTTTGAGATGAATGCAGAAATGGAAATCCTGTCAATACCACGAGGGTGCAGATAAAGAACTGTTAGCAACCAGAGGTGGAGGCTTAGTTGAGATCAAACCACAAGTGGAGGCTTGGGTGGAGATCAAACCAGAAGTGGAGGCTAGGGTGGTAGCTTCTTGTTCAGTTTCTCTAGGGTTTGCAGAATGCTGGCTATGGCGGGATCCTTTTTCTCCTGATCATCCTGCAGCTACAGCTTTCTGTTGACAATGAAGTAAAAAGCTAATGTAGCAAGATCTGGCTGATTTCTAGGACTTTTTCTGGATTTGAAAGATCTTCAATTGTACAGCTGGATCTATTTTCCCAGGGAGCATTAAATGCATACTTGCACCTCTAATGAAGGTTTTCCCTGAGCATTAAATGCAAGTAGAGCTTGAGCTCACATCTTAATAATTGTGGGTAAGAATTCTACATGGTTTCCGTGCATACTATCACCTCTAATGAAGGTTTCAAATTTTTCATAATTTTGTTTTTCTGAATCTTACTTCTAGTATGACGGCTTCCCAACTGGGATGCAGCCAGGTATTGAATCCAGTTCCTGTTTGTCAGGCTAGGCCGGGTCTATATTCTTTGGGCCAGGGCCGCTGGGGCTAAATTCTCCAACTTGATCTCATAATCACATACTTTATTTTCATGGTGAACGTGTTGTTTTGCTGGCAGAATGTGGCGAGAATTAAGGTTGCTGGCTGCCAAGAAGCCTCTAATAGCATCAATGGTAGACGTAGCTGCAAGTGGCGGGTACTATATGGCTATGGCAGCTGGTACAATTGTTGCGGAAGAGCTCACGTTGACAGGCTCAATCGGGGTTGTGACAGGTTTGCCTTGTATCCTTTGCCCCCCATGTCATCGCTTTCCCAGTCAATCCTTTTTAAAGTTCACGATTGTCACCAAACATTGAAGAAACAAACTTGCTTACATGCTTCAAAACAGCCTGAGTGCCTAAAGAGGGCACATGTTTTGTAACAGGAAGATTTAGCTTAGAGAAGCTGTACGAAAAAATAGGCTACACGAAGGAGGTCATCTCAAGAGGAAAGTTTGCAGAGCTGGATGCAGAACAGCGCCCTTTAAGGTTGCCTTTCATTACTTATCCCTTAACTCTTTCATGAAATTCATGTTGCAATCTGTCTGCCTTTGCTAGTAGGGAGACATTTCTTGGCTGCCTGTAGTTCCTCCCTGCCATCATTTAGCCAGCTTCTTGCCTTGCTATACTTCAGCGTTTCTGTTTCCTCATCTCATGTGCTCCACAGTGCCCTCTGTCTTCGATACTTTTTTACTGCTACCCTGATGTCAGTGCATGCTCCAACTCCTATGTCATGACAAAGAGCCAGTTTGCTGCAGTCATAGGCACAGAAAATGACTGTTTGGCTTGTTTCCAGTCAATTGGCTGGTAATGTTATGCTTGAGGTTAAGATACTGTATGCCAAATTTCTCACGGCGACAACAAATTTTTGTGCAGGCCTGATGAAAAGGATTTCTTTGCCAAGTCAGCCCAGGGTGCATACAAAAGATTTCGGGACAAAGCTGCCCTCTCAAGGTCCATGGAGGTAGATCTCTAGAGATATCTCTTGTTTTTATTAGAGAGTTTTTTACATGGAGCTTTTTTTTTCCCCCCCCCGGGAAAGAGATCCTTCATTAGTTACCGAGCAAAACAGCCATAATGGCTAAGTACAAACTCAGCTCCATAGAGGGGGAAATGCTCTTCACCTCCGGCTGGCCGCTCTAGGAGGCGGCGGCGGCTATCTCATATACTTTTTTTTTTCTTTTTTTTGGGGGGGGGGGGGGGGGGGTGGTGTGGTCGGACAACCACACATGTGGTCTATAGTGCCGAGTGAGCTCACCACCACTGTCAGTGAGAAAGGGACTATGACGCCCTCAGGTAGGCCTCATGGCGCTGCCGCATACGGTCAGAGCCACCCTGAAGCTTCCCCCAATGTCCACGGAGGCTATGAATGATATCAAGCCAGATTCTATGAATGGACTCTGCTGGCAGGGTGAGGGTGCCCTCGATGGCCTCGCTACCCATGCTGTTGCAAATCTCCCATCTCTAACTGGAATCGGGAGTCCAATGATTTGTGGAGGGAGCTGGAACTGGTCTTGCAGAAATACGGAGATGAGAGACCTGCAGGGCAAGTACCCTGCCCTCCTCATATGTGATGGCGGCCCCGGCCTACCGGAGGGGGCTTGGTCCATAGTGAAAATGCAGAGAATCCGCTGCCAAAGTTGCTAAGCCTTGGGGCAATCCCAAAGGCAATGACGCTGGGACTCTTGGAGATGGCCACACCTCAAATAGACTGCTGGACTACCTCCTATGGCCAGCCAAGTGCCAACCACTAGGCTCCGATGTGCCAGCTGCCATTGAAAGAGCGGTTGAAAACTGTCCCACACCCTCTTCCAGAAATCTGATAGAAATTGAGGAGGGAGGCCCTGAGATTGCCAGTGTCGTGCTGCTGGAGTCTCCTCAATCTCAGGCATCTGAATCTTACGGCCTAGCAACGAAAGGAGTGCCAGGAACCTACGCATTGTCATAGGGATCATGCCATGTCCACTCCCCTGGTCCCCCTGGATTCACGTGAGAGGGTGACTCCCCCAAATCCATGTGCTAGAATCGCTCGTTGGACACCTTGGCCGATGGAGGGTCTATGTGCCACTCATGCTTATGGAAACCAATCACCCTCACCCTCTGCAAGGTGCATTCAATAAAATCCTCCAAAGGAGGCTTGGCTTCTCAAGTCTCCCATGTGGTCCAATAGAGAAGGTGAGTAAGGAGGAGCTCTCATAAGGGCCAAAGGTATGTCATGCTTGGTGAACGCTCCCAACCACTTCCCCTACCTTGTATCTCAGTGAGGTTCCTCTCCAAGGCCTCCGGGGGCAGCAGTTGTTTGAAAATAAGACAATCTCCGAGTGACCGAGCGGGGCCCGTACCCATACTCATATCTCCCCACGATACGTGCGAGCGAACCCCCAACATATGACCATTGGGCAAACAGACCATGAGGTTCCAAATCAAAGGTTGTCAGAGGTGCTCCTTAGATGCAACTCGTGTGGACTGTTGAATGGCCGGCTTAAGGTGATCCCAAGTGCACAAGAGGCTGGTTTCAATGTGTCCTCAAATGCAGGGCTAAAGCCACGAGGCCGCATCTTCGTGAAAATCCATCTCGTACTCTAGGTTCAAGGACCGTACTGGCGGAGATCCTGACAAGGAGAAAGTCCTTGGAGGGCTCGCCACCCGGAAGAAGGCCACGAACTATCAACTTGCCCAAAAGGGCACGGCTCTAGATAGAGGGGTCAATGATGCCAAGGCCCCCCTGTGTTGTAGTTGAATGGTCACTCTCCAGGCCACCTTGGCTCATCTCCTTAGGGGTCAGGACTTGGTGCGCTAAATCGTGGATCCAAGATACCCTTGTCACAAATCCCTAAAGAATGTTCACTTGAGCCTTTGTTAGGGGCAAGGTGGTGAAGGAATTTAAACTAGTTGAGTGTCCCAGTTTGATGGATTCACGCGTGATCACTTGGGGATGGGATCCCATGGTGCTCTCATGGTGATGAAGGGCTAGGGGGTGCCAGTCATTTGGAAGATATTGTTTGCTATTGTCTTCACTCGCATTGTGGAAAGAAGTGGTAATTTGACTAGGCTGGGCCTTGGACTGCCCATTGATGATGTTTGATGTATCTCTCTCCTTTGGTAATGGGGCATCTTGTCCTTATTGTTGTGCCAATGTGTCATGATGGAAAGAAGCAAATCTTCTTATGTTTATTTTTGAAATGATATTTTGATGCATATGCTGAATTCAATGGTTAATTACAGTGTTTAAGTGCAAATACTCTTGGTTTACGCTATAGTGGTACCAAAATGTGTTTCATTACTCTTCCAAAGAGAAGGATGGCTCTTGGACACCAAGAAGCTTGCACTATATTTGTTGGTCGGCATGGCAAAAAGCCAATATAGGGCAAAACGAAGAGCCAATCAAGACGTGTCCAAGGCTGAACAATAGAAACAACAGACAAATGATAAAGATAGAAAGGATTTCTGGCCCAGATATGGCTTAGAAAAGAATCTGGGGGGTAAGCATAATGTCCCACAACTGTCCAAACAAGAAGTAAAAGAGTACAAAGAGTAGGACAAATGTTTCCAATGTGGCCAGAAAGAACACAATTGAAGGATTGCCCACGGTTGCAAAAAGAGGGTGCTCTAGAAGCACCAAAGCCACTTGCAAAATGCTATTCCCGATGTGCATGGAAACACAATGGAAGATCCTAAGAGTAGAGAGTTGCCTAAAACATGGGAAAAGGTTAATAATCATGATGATGCATCTACAGATAATTTCATATCCGTTGATATGTTGAATGCATTGGGAATAGAGTATGGCTCTTTTGGTACAAGCATGCAAGCCGAAGTTTTTTTCCAGGGGCGTAAAGCAAGTGTATCCTATCATTGGAAAGCTCTACATCGAGATTGGGGATTATGTTGATGATTGAGCATGAAGATTTCTTAGTGGGCACTGATGTGATTCTTGGCATGCCCTGGTGATATTGCCATAACCTTCAGATTGACTATGTAAATAAGAAACTCAGCTTTGTACATAAGGGTAGAGATATACGTATACATGCACGCACACTTGGTGCTACTTTACCTCTTGTAAATCATATTGCTGTTTACAAAGAAGTAAAGAAATCCATTGCTTGTTACTTGTTTTTTGTTATGAATTGTGAAGAAAATATATTCATATTGGATAATGATAGAATTGGTTTCCTTAGCAAGTATCAAGATTGTTTTGTAGACTCCCTACTAGGTCACTTACCTCCCCTAAGGCTTGAAGATTATCGTATAGATCTTATACCTGGGAGTTCACCTCCTAACATGCCACCACAACTCAACAAGAAGAGATCATGCCAAAAGTAAATGATCTCTTGGAAAAAAAGGGTTGATTCACCCAGTTTTTCGCTATATTGTTCTCTTGTCTTGTCCAAAAAAAAGGATTGTACTTGGAGAATGTGTGTTGACTATAGAGAATCAAACAAAAGAATCGGTTTCCAATTCTAAGTATTGATGACATCTTGGGTAAATTGGAAGGTGTAGCATGCTTTAGTAGAATTGACCTCAAGAGTGGTTATCATCATATCTAGGTGCTACTCGAGGATGTGCACAAACTTCGTAGACACCAGTTATTCATTAATGTGAAGAATTGTGAGTTTTTCCTTGCTGAAATTCAATATTTGGGACACATTGTGTCAAAAGATGGTGTGCAAATGAACCATTTTAGACTGGGTAAATTTGACTTTTGTCCACGAAGTCGAGAGTTTTCTTGGGTTATGCTCTTATTACAGGTGCTTTATCAAACACTTTGCCTTGTTTACTGCACCTTTACATGATTTTGGGAAGAACCAAGGGCTTGTGCTTACTGTGCGTAATCTCTCCAAACCTTTTGTGGTAGAATGTGATGCATGTGGAGACTGCATTGGAGCAGTCTTGAATCAAGAGGGATATGCCGTTGCTTTTGAGACTAAAAGGTTGCAAAATGCCGAACTCAAATATGTTGTTTATGTGAAAGAGATGCTTGCAGTGATCCATGCCCTTAAAATTTGGAAGCACCACTTATTAGGTGCCGATTTTATTGTTAAAACGGATGACCAAAGTCTTAAGGCATTTCCTCTCAGAACCAAAGATTTTAGAAAAAGCATATGAGATGGGACGCAAAGAAGGCCTGGGCCATATAGAGTGTGACGGGGCTCGGTTGCATGACTCTATCCGATGATGTTGGTGAATCAAACTCAACCTGGTAGTATCCACACCCCAAAGGATGAATATTAGTGATCTTGCATGGCTCATCGATGGGGCTAGCTTGCAAAATATCCCTGAGCTGTCCGCGCACCGGGCGGCTACCCACAATCTTGCAAACCAAGGTGGAGGCCTCCAAGGAGGGAGACTGTCGAAGTGAGGAGTTGGAGTTCCGCTTTAGAAAAAAAAGGCAAGGGAGGGTAGCCTCAGTTAGGGATGACGGAGCAGCTGCCAGAGAGTCCTCCCAGAGGTGAGATGACCAGAAGACACCGACACTTGCCAAAGAAAAAAACTGCCCGAAATCTGAAAACACCTGATGAAGGGGCTGAAGAGGATAAGGCTCAGGGGCAGGATCAGGACGACAGGAGCTGGCTGGCGAAGAACACAAGGGTGGGCGGAAAGCAGGACTGGCGGACCCCAAAGGGGGAATCTAAGAGGTGGAAGTGGCGAGGAGGAGGAACCAGAGGGGGCAGAGGGCAGCACGAAGGTGGGTGGCGCACACGGAAGGGGAGGCGAGTAAGGCGAAGGTGTGAGAAGTAGGCAAAGAGGCAGAAAAAGGGGGGAAATGGGCAGAGGCAGGAGGGCTGGAGGCGGGGCATACGGTAGCGAATATGAAGGCTGGAGAAAAGCACACCTTCTGCTGTTGTGCAACCTATGCATGCATGCACGCATATGCGCAGCATCTGATGCATGAAGCTCCTCGACATGTGGCTGCATGCTTTTAAATTGCAGTACGCACCACCCATTCTGGTCTCAGCTCGGTCTGCCACGCTCTCCACACTGAATCTTGCACGCACATACCTTTTAGCCACCTTCAACTATATGTCTTTCTTCAAAACCCTTAGATCCATTACGGCAAGGTACTTCACATGATTCCGAATCTTTGTTGGGCATTATAATGCTTTTTATAGGACCATTGATGAAGGGACACATCATGGTGACATAGGCTTAAAATCTTTTTTATGATTGTTGAACCTAGCCTTTTCAGTAGGCCAAAATGCTTTGTGTGTGAGAAGACGTACACATCTACATATTGGTCGTGTTGTAAAGGTGTAAAAGAGCCCTAAAGATGGCTAATTTGTTTACTGTTGTACATAGATTGAAAAGATGGAAGAAATAGCTCAGGGACGAGTGTGGACAGGGAAAGCTGCAAAAGAAAGAGGCTTAGTTGACACCATTGGGGGAATCTCAAAAGCTGTTGCGATAGCAAAGCAGAAGGCCGGCATACCTCAAGAGAATAAGGTAACAGACTCCAAATCAGCCCACCCACTTCTTCATGACTATATAATGAGGTCTGGTGTCTAATGCTATCATATAATGGGATCTGGTGTCTAATGCTATCATAGAATGTTGCAGGTGTCATTGATCGAGCTCTCCAAGCGTACAGTGTCCTTTTCAGATGTTCTGAGGAGTGGTGTAGCAGTGGTATCTTCTTTAGGCAAAATGCTCAGTATGGAGGGGAGATATGAGGTGTTTAAAGAATTAGCTCAACATAGAGCCCTACTTGAGGACCTATATGCCCAAGGGGTCCAGGCTCGTATGGAGAATGTGATAATCGAAGGCTCAAATGGTGACTTGAGAACATTTTTCATCATCTCTGATATTCTGCAGAGGTGTTTTGATTCTCCTAAAGAGGATCCATAGCTGTCTAGGGCAAGCTGAGCTTGGTGTGCTTGTGGACTGCAGGATTACCTTGTAGCATCCCCAACTATGACGTGTATTTGGTAAGAACTGCTACGGTAGATTAAGTTCACAGATGTTGGTCCCTTTTTCCACCATATACTCCCTGTGCTTTCCCAACTGCAAAATGGTTGGTACGATGAGGAGTGCAAGAGCACACGTTTGCACCTCCTACGAGAACAGGCATGTGGAAGGATCTCTGTACGCAGCATGATAGGTATGACGAGGAATGCAATAGCACACATTGGCACCTCCTACGAGAACAGGCATGTGGGAGGATCTCTGTACGCAAAATGCCAGACATCCTTCCTCCGCCTTACTTATTGGAAAAAACGAGAGGAACTCTACTGACTCTTTGAGAGCTTAGAAGCCTGGGGTATCCTCGAGGAAAAGCGGCCACCTACACCTATCACAGATCCCTTCGTCTGGGAATCTTACACACATGATGTGCTGGGTCAGCCCATGCTACACATGTCACACATCCCTCATCCGGTGTCATCCTCCCTTTTAACCTCCGTGAATGTTACAAGGGCCCGGATAAAGCTGCACAATGGTCGAACTCATGAAAGCTTACCGGTTGAGCACTTCAGATATGGACATCCGGTCTTAGCTCCTGTCCTTGCAACTCTCCTTGTTGATAGGGCTCTGTGTGAGGGCCTCCCCCCTTCCTGGAACACTAACACCAGCATCCCTATCTGTAAGGCAGGAGACCCCATGGATCCCAGTAACTATAGAACTATCATGATTGGTCATACATTGGCCAAGGCCTATGGACCTGTTTTGGAGTTGGAGATTGGTTGATTGGCAGAGGGGCAGCAGGCTATTGGCCAGGCAGGCTTCAGGAGGCACCATTCGACACTAGATCATATATTTACCTTTAGGGCTATCATAAAGGAGACAAGGGCATGGAAGCACCATGTATATTACTGCCTTGTGGATTCCAGGAAGGCTTTTGACTCAGTCCCTCGATCCCGCCTGCTACATCACTTACAGGAACTTTACTTCTCAGTGGATATGATATGGTATGATGTCAATGTCTGGCAGGGTACAAACACCAGGTGTCTGTCTGGAGCCATTGGCAACACAATTGGGATAAAACAGGGGTGCCCACCATACTATTCGGACTCTACATAGATGAGATCTCTTTTTGGAGAACTGGATCACTGTTGGGCAACTGCCGTGGTACCCATCCTGCTATATGTCAACGACTTTGTTCTTATCTTTGACTCAGCAGTGCAGATGAGCTAGCACGTCTTTCCTATACAGAGGTACTCAAGTGGAGATTGTCTCTTCGTACATATACCACAGAAACCTTCTCGATGAGGCCAGCTGCAGAAGCACACCCATCCTTGGCTCGCTTGGAGAGACTACGAAGCAAGGTGTTACTTTTTGATACCTTGGTATGCCTTGCAACACTCTATGGGGTCGCCTTTTGGGGATCAGACTTGAGAGATGAGTGGTGTGTTATCCCGCATGATTGAGAGCAAACAGTGGGTCTCACATGAGATTGTTTTGGCAGAGCACCCCTGGTGACAGATGCCTTATTCTAGACTACCCCATACGCAGACGTGTCACCATTTGGCCGCCCAAATGGACTTTCCCTGTTTTGTGCCTAGGTAGGGGAGGCTAGGGAGCTTTGTGTCACCCATACTGAGACCAGGATTCTAAACTAGGTAGGGGAGGCTAGGGAGCTTCGTGTCACCTATACTGAGACCAGGATTCATGTCACCTACAGGAGGCCCAGCCTCATGTCGCCCGTATTGTGGCTAGGACGTGGAACCCACTATCAGGGATCCTAGTTTAGGCGTCCCACTGAGCCAGCCAGTTTCATGCTCAAGGATGCCCACCCGTAAACTGTGCGAATGCCATGTATTTTGACATGATTTGTGGCATGTGAGCAGGTGGTAAGTATCCAAACCCTTGTTAATTATTCTAAAGGTTTATAGCCTTTGCAGTTCACATTCATTTAAGTTGCGCACCGGCCACGGGCCAGTGCTTGGGGCCCAAGGTCCATGAATGGCCGGCCCAAGTGTTGGGCATCTCTTGTAGCCCTCGCATGGCCCAATTTAATGAGGGGGCACCTCCTCTTCATTAGGGGGGGGGGGGGGGGGGCGGGGGGGGGGGCGGAAGGGGAGGTGTGCAGGGGGGGGAGCTTTCCCCATCTATGAACTCCCACCTCCCTCCTTCCTCACTTCTAGAAGCGCATCTTCTCACTCCATTATTTACCCTATGCAAGTTAACAGAGAAGCTCTCAAAAGCTACCATACGAGCAGTACTCGACTGCACCTTGCTGTCGTACTGTACCTGCTAGACACGACCAGCAGTACCTGAATGCACCTTGCTTCCATTCTGTATGTTGCTGTACCCAGATGTACCTTGCTGCCATACAGCACCTGTTGTACATGATTGTACCTTGTTGCCGTACTGTACCCAATTGCACCTTGCTACCATCCTTTATGCTGTTGTACGTGACTGGACGTGTTGTCCATGTAATGTACTTGTGTACTCTACTATAATTGACTGTACTTGGAGTGCAATTATTTTGCGAGCTTTGCATTTCGAGCTTATATGCAATTTTCAACAAAATTTCAAGCTTTTTTTAAAATGTCCTTAGTACAGAAAGGTTAAGTTTATAGTGACTCAGTGTTGGGCACATAATTGTTACCCATCATTTTTCATTATAACCATAAATTAACTACTTATGGGTATCTAGACACATTGATAGGATTTTTTTGTTGTCCACATAAAACCATACATTCATATGAAGAAGAAAATGCGTATATCAAAGCATTGCAATTATAATCAGACATACTATCACAAAGAACCTCACCTACACGATAGTGGAGAGCTACACGACATGTAAATGTGTCAATAAGTCTAACATGTTCTTGAATTTATAGCAACAGAATATAGCCAAGATGTCCAAAAAAGAGCTATAGAGCTTTGTTGCAAATGTAGTCACAAAAAAACAAAAAAACATCAAAAGTCCTCACACACATAATACATAGGAAATAAAGGTTCATAAAGATAAGTCCAATCTCTCTAGAGCGCTACTCCAAAGATAGGCCACATCCCACTTTCATTGAGCACTTAGTGTATGCATAGGAGTCCAACTCTAAGCATAAGCAGTGCGAAATAACTCCGCACTAGCTGAACCAAGGCCTCCCTCCACAACCTACCAAAATATCGAGTACCAAATCTAACTCCATCATGAATGTGGCAAGCACCACCTGCATAATAATTCCAAGACTAAATAAACCGACATATCTTCATGTACGTTTCTATATCCTCTCACATGTGAGCGTTCAGCACCTTCACGAACAGATACTCCATCCATCATCGTATCGTCTACATCTTCATTTGTCATAGTCTCTTCAAGAAAACTCCTCGTTTTTGCAGGAAACATATAATGAGACTGTTAATCCATTCTTAGGGTTAACAAGAATGACCATCATTATCTTACATCAAGGAGTCAAGGTAGATACACCAAAGGGACATACATTCAAGATATGAAGTAATGGTGTTCAAAGCTACAACTTGGATGAGTGTTCGTAATGGTCTGATGGAATACTTTAGGCGATTTTCGCTTCAAGAGCGTGTGGTAACAAATTAGGATGAAGTCCTAAGTGACGTACTGCATGGATATATTATGAGAGTAGTCATTGTAATAGCATTAGGTCTCTTATGATCTTAAAGTACTCGGTCGGTCACAGTTTAAGTGAGTGTGAACACTTATGGCCATGTATATAAGTAAATTTGTCTTATAATACAAAATACTCTTCCATTGTGTAATTGAGTCTTGCTCTTGCTAATCTCTCTCTAATGCATGCTAGTGAGTGTGTGAGTGAAATGAGGCGAGAGAAAGGACGAGTATTCGTAGTGCAACGCGGGGAGTCGTGGTGAAATTGCTTCTCGAGGAGTTGTAGAGCTTGGAGAACTTAAGGGTTACGAGCTTCGCCATTAGAAAGATCCTCACGACAATTGCGGTTTACGAGGTAATCTCTTGTTGGATGTGTTTCATGGGGTGTTAGGGTGAGTCATAACATTTTCAGCACCGCTGTCGAGGAGCCATCACTTGGCTTTTTTCATCGTTTTTTCTCTAATCTATGCATTACTAACTGCTCATTATCTTGATTAATAGATTCTCATAAAAAGATGTGGATTTAGTTCTCTTTTTTATTTTTGTAAAAAATATTTTTGTTTAATTTGTTGTTTTTGTTGTTTTTGTTAATGTGGTTTTTTAGCCTTCAAGAAAGTCATAACATCATGACAATAGACCTAAACTCACCCCGACAAGCAATGGTCTTGCAAAAGGAACCATTGAACAAAACATTGAAGTTTTAGGTTACTTTAGATACACTACTCGAACAATCGATAGCAATATGGAATGTATATTTCATGTCACCCTAGATTTCTTTGAGTATGATGTCATCGTTGGTGGACCTTGGATAAGTGAATCATTGTATTCACTGGATGAATCCATGCAAACAATTACCTTGAACACTCCTGCATGCAATGTACAATTGCTATTACGGGAGGAAGAAGCCTTGCAGGAGTTGGAACTTTCAACATATCTTACTGAAAAGATCCCTAAGATTCTACTTAGATTGGAAATTGCAAATAAAATCACCACAGCTCAAGCATAGCTTTATCTAACACAAGAACACAATCTCATGACCTTCGAGTTATGGGATTTGTTAGGTCAACCAACACTCACGGTCCATACTGAAAAAGGATTACCTTTACACAAGACTTGAACATGCCATGTCTGGGATACTTTGAACATACAATGTATATTAAAACTAATCCTCTCACTTGCAAGTTTTTTGTGTGGTTGAGTATGTGTTGGAAGCAAATTTAATCTTGGGGCATAAATGGGCTGTTGCTGCTGCCCAAGCACCACTTTGCTTTGCTAGTAATAGAGTCATCATGATGGTCAACAATAAAAAGTTGACAGTAGTATACTGCGAGGAAGAAGATCCAACTTTAATGGATATCTATGATGCTGAATGCAAAAGGATACAAGCCTCTTCCACAAAAGCTCCTCTACATAATGACCTACCATCTGCATCAACAACCAACTCCGATAAAGCCTCTACTCCATCAATGTTTCCCGCCTTAGGAGTTCCATCTCAAGGCCTAAGAACTTGCACTTTCACGATTTAAGTCTCATCATGGATTAAGCCATATCACACAATAGCCACTATATATTTTTTAAGCTTATTATTATTCTTTTAGATTTAAGTCTCATCATGGATTAAGCCATATCACACAATAGCCACTATATATTTTTTAAGCTTATTGCTTATTATTCTTTTGGGGCTAAATTAATGTAGCAACTACTTCATGAGTACGAATCCATACTCATGCACTGGAGAACATTTGTACCAATACCTCACCATCAACAACTTCCAAGTATATCTCTAGATGGGGGGCCATGGTGGGTGAAAGCCTGGTCAATGGTACAACCCATCGCTTGGAATTTTTCTTCAAATTACACACCTCTCTAAACGATGCCACAATCTTCACAAATCAATAATCTTCAATCCTTAGTGAAGATATCTATATTAGCCTCACAAGTCGACGTAATTATTTCAATCCTCACCAAAACAAGTGGCTACTTCAACACAGAGCAGTTCAATAAGAGTCTATATGACTCAATTCTTGTACTTCATGAAAATTTACTTTTAAGAGCACTTAAATATACATAAAAACATAAAAAGCACATGGACAGAAGAAGACAAGATCAGGTCCTACTCAACAACATTTGACAAGAATCCTGCCACACAAAGGGACATCATCACAAGCCAAATACTTCAAATGATGAATATCGCTTTCAATGAATCAAATGAGGCATTAAAATCACCATCTCATTCTAATGATTAAGTCTACGTTCCTTCAGATCCTTCTCTCTCTTCTCTCCCATTATTAATATCTCTTAGTATCTCCAGTAACAAAAATTACATGTAACGTTGCCAAAGATTGCCAAAAACAGAGCCAAAAAAAAAGCGGCTCATAAATATAAAAATGCAATGATTTGCAAAAACCTCCCACCTCGTTAGGAATTCTCAATACACTACTAACCTCTTCATTCATTAACTAGCTTTTCTTATTCCTTCGGAGGAACATAAACCATTGTGAACGTCGTTCAATATCAAAGCTATCGACAAAGCTTGTTCATTCTCCCCACATAAAAGTCTTCAATATAATCACAAGGATACGATCGTCATCAAGAAAGGGGGGAATGTTAATCCAATTCTAGGATTAACAAGAGCTGCCACCATTATCTTACATTAAAGAGTCACGATAGATACACCAAAGGGTCATACATTCATGATATGAAGCAATAGTGTCCAAAGCTACAACTTGGACGGGTGCCCATAATGGTGTGATGGAGTATTTATGGTAATTCCCACTTCAAGAGCGTGTGGTAGCAAGTTAGGATGAAGTCCTAAGTGTTACTTGTAGATTTGGGTCTATCCATTGATAGACCCAAATCTGCGAGTAGCTTTCTCAACCAAGCTACCTCACATGCTGCCATAGCAGCACCTCTGTACTCGGTCTCTATGTACTGGATAGAGCAACCGTAGGCTGCTTTTTGCTGCTCCAAGTCACAGCAAAACTTCCCAAATAAAACATGAAGCCACTAGTAGATCTTCTATCTGAGATACTACCAGTCCAATTAGCATCATCTGTGTACCTATGTACACATATCTATGTCCCAATTTCATAAAATAGTCCACAATGCAAAGTAGACCTCACATACCTCAGTATGCATCCCAATGCATCCAAATGCGACTTCCGAGGAACCTGCATAAACTAACTCACCAACCCAACAGCATAGCTCATATCTAGCCTGGTGAACATCATGTAGATCAAGCTTCCTACTATGCACCTATACATAGTAGGATCCTCCAAAATCTCTCCTGAATCTGCACTCAACTTGCCATTCTGATCCAATGGCACTGAGATAGGCTTACAGTCTGTCCTACCATACTTGAAAAACATGTCCAAGCCATACTGTCTCTGCAGACAGTAATCCAATACCATGTGGTGACCTAATCACCTCAATGCCCAAGAAATATCTGAGCTCCCCCAGATCCTTCATCTCAAACTTCTGTCTAAGCAAGATCTTTACATCAAAGATCTCTGCATCATGGTCCCCAGTAATGATCAGGTCATCTACATAGATAACAACAAGCACAACCCCTCTATCACTGTGTCTCACATACAATGAGAAATCTGCATTGGCTACATGAAAGCCAATAGTGACAAGATATTCAAAAATCTTGTCAGACCATACTCTTGGTGCTTGTTTTAAGCCATACAAGGCTTTCTTCAACTTGTAAACATGCTCGGAGTGACTCATATTCTCATAACCAAGTGGCTGCAACATATACACCTCTTGCTGCAAATCCCCATGCAAGAATGCATTCTTTACATCCATCTAATATAAAGACCATTGCTTTGACGCAGCCACACTGCTATCACAACTCTCATTATTGCCATCTTGGCAACAGTACAACTGGGCTCAAAGTTTCCTCATAATCAATGCCATATGTCTGCGCATATCCTTTGGCTACCAATCTAGCCTTGTACCTACTTATGCTTCCATCACTACATGAGAATACCCTACAGAAATGTCAGGCATACTAAGGGGCTCAACCACTTTCTCTTTGTCTTTATGTGATGTACTAATCACATTTGCAGGACTGGTATTATGACGCAGCCTGCCACTCCATGGTCTATCAACTGAACTATTAGATGAGGACTCTCCTGGTCCACTCAAAGACTGTGATTGCTAACTTGCATTCTGTGCAACCACATTTCCACTTACATCAGTCCTAACAGCTTCTTTTTCAGCAGCATACTTGCCACTCCATGGTCTATCAATTGAACTACTAGATGAGGACTCTCCTGGTCCACTCAAAGACTGTGATTACTGACTTGCATTCTGTGCAACCACATTTCCACTCACATCAGTCCCAATAGCTTCTTTTTCAGCATACCTGTTGCTCATCTCATAAAAAACAACATCCCTACTTACCCTCAACTCACGTGTAGCAGGTTTATAACACCTGTATCCCTTTTGCTCAAGGGAATACCCAATAAACACACATTTTTCAGCTTTTGGATCTAGCTTAGTTCTCACCTCATCTGGCACATGCACATATGCAATGCATCCAAAGACTTTCAGATGAGACAAATCAGGTTTTCTACCAGTAAACCTCTCCTCTGGAGTTACATCATGTATGGCTGTAGTTGGAGTCCTATTCATGATGTAAACTGCTGTAGAAACAGCCTCAACCCAGTAGCTATGCGGCATATTCTTCTCTCCCATCAATGCTCGCGCAATCTCAGCAATGTGCCTATTTTTCCACGCAGCAACTCCATTTTGCTGCAGAGTGTATCTGTATATAAACTGTCTCTGAATACCATTCTTCTTCAAAAATTCAGAGAACGCATTGGAGAAGTACTCTCCCCCTCCATCTAACCTTAGGCACTTTACATGTTTCCCTGTTTGCTTTTCAACCATAACTCTAAAATTCTGAAAATGAGTGAACACCTCACCCTTCTCCTTCATGAAGTATACCCACACTTTACTTGTGTGGTCACATCAATAAATGTCACATAATACCTGCAGTCTCCCATAGACATGGTCTTCGTGTAGGACCCCATACGTCTAAATGTGAAAAGATGCAGGGGGGAAGAGAGCTTGAGCTCTTGCAAGCGCACACACACACGGATTCCCCCCATTAATTATTACTAATAATGCTTTACAATATGGATGAAGATGGTATCATGAGAAAATGTCTTCATAAAGACAACTTTATCACCATCCTTGAGCAAGCCCATTTTGGCATTAGTGGAGCTTTACCATGGACATGACTACCTGTAAATTTTAAATCCCAACCTATGGTGGTCTACACCCGTTGCAAATGACACTTTGTTAGGGACACGATAGTTATAAAGTTCTGCAAGTTGGGGCTTATGATTTTCTTACAGTCTTTGGAGACGTGATAGAATTTATCAAATGCTATGATGATTGGTTTGACATGGTCCAAGATAAGGATTGAAGGATCACATGCCCTAAATCCCTTACTCTAAAGCTTAGATTTTGTGGGTCCTTTTAGACCAGTCGGCCCCGCTAAGGGAATCTAAGCACGCTTTATCATAGCTGCCACCGATCACTTAACCAAGTGGTCTAAGTCCAAGGCTACATCTAAAGCTAATGATGCAATATCTATCGCTAAGTTCCATTTTAGAAAATGCGTTTTACTTGCTTTAGTTACTTGTTAGAAATAGTGAGAACGGTACACGTTTTATAAACAAAAAGTGGTTGAGTTCTCACCTAAGGAATTCCTTGTGGCACATAGAAAATCGACTTCTTAGTGAATGGAAAAGTAAAGAGCAAATAGATTCCTTATTATCCATAAGTGAATGGTAAAGTTGAGAGCAAAACTAGATGTTGTGTGCCATTCTCTCCAAGATTGTAGAGGCTTCTAGAATCGATTGGGAGCATAAGTTGCACTCTTCATGCAATCATGCTAATGGAACACTTGGTTTTGAGCTTGTGAATTGCAGCAAGACATAACCTTACAGGAAATCCTCTCACGCAAAGGTTAATTGCCTTAGAGAAACTAAGTGAGCAAAGATTATGATTCAATTTTGGATTGATGGTTGAGAAACTATGGTGTAAAAGCAATGGTTGATAAACAACTTAAGGACAATGAAGGTAGGGGACCTAGTACTCATGTATAGTATTGAGAACACCAAATGAAACCTAAAGTATAGAGGCTAAGATTCCTACCATGTCACATAAATTTCTCCTCAAAAGGTGTGGTAAAGAATAAGGAACTTACCAATGCTTTGAACTTAAGTCCCTTGAGGCCTCCAAGCTCACTTATTAAGCTTCAAACCTCCAAGCTCCACCTCCATGCTGTCATCATAGAGTTGCTCACACCGTCACATAAGGCAATCACTCTCTTTCACTCTCCAACATAAGAATGCAACATACAAGCATAGAAGAGGCACAAGTACTAGAATGCTCTCTCTCAATCTCTCTCGAGACACAAAGAAGAGCTCTCAATAGCACAAAGGAAAATTGTGTCCATTCATATATGAGAGAATGCCTTATATACACTGCTCTTCCCTATTTGTGTTGGCGACTACACCCTTGTCGGGAGCTCTACGGGAGGCACCGGCAAATGATCTCTGCTTGAGGAGCTTTCTTCGTGGGAGTAAAGCTATAGGGCAACTATAATATCCTACCGGACACCATTTTACATGTCAAAAACGCGTTTCGAACGCGTTAGGACCTCCGTTTTTCAGAAAGCAGGCGATTTCGAGCACTACAGGTAAGTCATCGTTTCTATGGAGAACTTTGTTTTAAGAACTGCAGGAAGATAGATTGGTTGTGCAAACATTGTGTGTGCTGCAAGGAGGTTAACAGTTGCCATTGGATGTATGTATGCACATTGAGATCACTGGTTTGTGACATTTGAGTGTAAAACAGTACTGCTGTAAAAAATACAACAGTTTGTGCATGACAATCCAGAGTACTGTTTCTAGTAAATTTGTGTATCTGGTAAGATGTCAAATGATGGCATAAACCAGATTGTTGGCTGAGAAGCTTGATAAGAACAACTTCTATACTTGGAGGTTTAGACAAATTTCCTGATGGGAAAGGATTACTGCTGCTGGGACTACATAGAAGGTGAGCATAAAGAGGCACCGGAGATACCGGAGATCAATCCAACTACTGCAGATGTGAAAGACTTCAAGGATTAGAACCAAGGAGCGAAAAAAGTTATGTATTGGCTCTCATTCAGTATACATGACACCATGATTGGGCACATACAGGGGATGCCAAGTTCCCCAAGGAGGCGTGGGACACCTTGGTAAAACTTTATGAAATGAATACCAAGGCATGAAAGATATAGTTAAAGAATGAACTTCATACTGTGGAGAAAAAGAGTTTTCTGTGAATCACTATGCATTGAAGATGAAGGGTATTGTGGAATCCCTTACATCTATTGGCACAATACAAGTAGATAATGATGATAAGGTGGAAGTCTATCTACGTGGTCTCGGGCCACAATACAAGGCATTCAAGACGTCTATTCAGACTCAGGAAAACATTCCCAATTTCACAGATTTGGTGTCTATGTTGATTATAGAAGAGAAGAGCTTGGGTGAAGACCAACAGTCTTCACAAAACAAAAACAGTTCAGAGCAACAGGCCTTTTACACAAGTTGAGGAAGAGGACGAGGTAGAGGAGGTCGTGGACGCAGCCAAGGAGGTGGCCGAACAAGTAATCAGAATTATGGCCAGCAACAGCAACAACAGCAGTCCCAGAATTCACAACAACAACACGTAGGTGGAAGAGGCCAATTCAGAGGCAGGGGGAGTCAAAGAGGTCGTGGTAAAGGCAGTATAATGATACACGTGGATACTTTTATTGTGGTAAGCCTGTACATGTGCAGGCAGATTGTTATAAGAAGCAGGCTAACATGCAAAATGAAAAATTGCAGCAAAACAACTATGCATCCTCGAGCAGAAACAATGAGGATAATGAAAGGTTGTTTGTTATGCAACATGTCGTTAATGCCATATCTGAAAATGTTAAAGCAGCACATAAAGATGATGTATCGTACGTTGATTCAAGTGCTTCGAACCACATGACAAGTCATGGGGAGTGGTTCAAGGAGATGAAAAACCTTGAAAGACCAGGTTTTGTGGAAACAGGGGATAACACTGCTCATCCAATTGCCTATGTTAGAGATGTGCCATTGTCTATGCAGGATGGCAAAGTGAAGTACCTTGCAGATGTACTTCATATTCTGAACATAACAAAGAATCTAATTTCAGTTGGCCAAATGATTGAGCAGGGTTTGCAGGTTCGGTTTAATCCTGATGTTTGTTATGTTGAAGACTTTAAAGACAAGTGCAGGTTGGTTGCAAAAGGCAACAGAGTGAAAGAATATTTTTCATTGAATGTAAACATGCCTGAAGTGAGTGTTGCGATGTTTGCAAATGGTTCAGGAATTGTTGCAGACACAGACATTTGTTGGCATAAAAGAATTGGACATGTGAATGTGTAGAGAATGAAGTCTATGCAGACTAAAGGAATTGTGACAGGGCTACCAAAGTTTAAAGTTGAAGATATGCAGAAAATATATGAAGCATGCCAATTTGGAAAGCAAACAAAGCATGTATTTCCACGTGACAGAAATGTGAGCACAAATGCACTAGATGTTGTGCATTTTGTTGAGATATCGAGCTCTAGTGAGGCGGTGGACACTGATGACCCGCCTGGGGGATAGGCCCCGCACTTACACCACTGGCATGGTTGGTGAGATCTTGGGTGATATGCGGCCAGTGGGATGATAGGCTGTGTGACAGCCACTCTAGAGACTGGCATAGTTATAGCGCCAGCTCATTTAGTCGGGTTCACACTATAGAGAACCCGTGTATGTATTTGGTTGAGTACCTTTCATATTGTGTGTACTCTTATTCTTGTATATGGTGTGTTGAGTGTTGAGTAGAGAAGAAGAAGATTTTCAGCCTCTCACCTTGTGTGTTCTCTATTAGGGTTTTGTGAGTGTGTGTGTGTGCTTGCAAGAGCTCAAGCTCTCTTCCCCCCTGCATCTTTTCATGGTATCAGAGCCTGGTTCGTGCTAAGGGCTGAGCTGCAAGCAAGAGAACCACAGGAAGCGGTACGAGGGTAAGAGCTGCAACTACTCTTCCCTATTGTGTTGGTGACTACACCCTTGTCGGGAGCTCTACGGGAGGCACCGGCAAACGATCTCCGATTGAGGAGCTTTCTTCGCGGGAGTGAAGCTACAGGGCAACTATACAGTCCTTTGGACTTCAATTTTTGGGCCGAAAACGCGTTTCGGGCGCGTCTGGACCTCCGTTTTTCAGAAAGCAGGCGATTTCGAGCACTGCGGGTAAGTCATCGATTCTCTGCAGAACTCTGTTTTACGAACTGCAGGAAGACAGATTGACTGTGCAGACACTGTGGGTGCTGCAAAGAGGTCTACAGTTGCCATTGGGTGTATGTATGCACATTGAAGTCACTGATTGTGACATTTGAGTACTCCAGTACCGCTGTGCAGAAAATACTGCAGGTTGTGCAGAAAAACCAGAGTGCAGTTTCTGGTAAAATTGTGTGTTTGGCAAGATGTCTAATGATGGCATAACACAGATTGTGGCTGAGAAGCTGGACAAGAATAACTTCCATGCTTGGAGGTTCAGGTTAACGAATTTCCTGATGGGAAAAGGTTATTGGGACTACATAGAAGGTGAGCATGAAGAGGCACCGGAGATA
Organism: Cibotium barometz; assembly: GCF_041138505.1. NCBI lineage: Eukaryota > Viridiplantae > Streptophyta > Polypodiopsida > Cyatheales > Cibotiaceae > Cibotium > Cibotium barometz. The sequence goes on from NC_141103.1 coordinate 34,010,652, forward strand.
CCAGATATAAATCCGACTGCTGCAGATGTGAAAGAGTTTAAAGATTGGAACCAAGGAGCCAGGAAAGTAATGTATTGGCTTTCCATTAGTATACAGGACACCATGATTGGGCACATTCAGGATGCCAAGTCCCCCAAGGAGGCGTGGGACACCTTGGTAAAGCTTTATGAAACAAATACCAAGGCACGTAAGATACAGTTGAAGAATGAACTTCATACTGTGGAGAAAAAGAGCATGTCTGTGAATGACTATGCGTTGAAGATAAAGGGCATTGTGGAATCCCTTGCATCTATTGGTGTGTCAGTAGATGATGATGACAAGGTGGAAGTCTGTTTACGTGGTCTCGGGCCACAATACAAGGCGTTCAAGACGTCTATCCAGACTCGGGAAAACATTCCCAACTTTACAGATTTGGTGTCTATGCTGATTATCGAAGAGAAGAGCTTGGGTGAAGACCAACAGTCTTCACAAAGTAAAAACAGTTCAGAGCAACAGGCCTTCTACACGAGTTCAGGAAGAGGACGAGGTAGAGGAGGCCGTGGACGCGGTCAAGGAGGTGGCCGAACAGGTAATCAGAATTATGGTCAGCAGCAGCAGCAGCAGCAACAACAGTCCCAAAATCAACAACAACAACACGCAGGTGGAAGAGGCAAATTCAGAGGCAGGGGGAGCCAAAGAGGCCGTGGAAATTGGCAAAGGCAATACAATGATGCACGTGAATGCTACTATTGTGGTAAGCCAGGACATGTGCAGTCAGAATGTTATAAGAAGCAGGCTGACATGCAAAATGGGAAAGTGCAGCAAAACAACTATGCATCCTCAAGCAGAAATAATGAGGATAATGAAAGGTTGTTTGTTATGCAGCATGTTGTGAATGCCATGTCTGAAAATGTTGATGCAGCACAAAAAGATAATGTATGGTATGTGGATTCAGGCGCTTCGAACCACATGACGAGTCATGGAGAGTGGTTCAAGAAGATGAAAAACCCGGAAAGACCAGGTTTTGTTGAAACAGGGGATGACACTGCTCATCCAATTGCCCACGTTGGAGATGTGCCATTGTCTATGCAGGATGGCAAAGTGAAGTACCTTGCAGATGTACTTCACGTACCGAACATAACAAAGAATCTGGTTTCAGTTGGCCAGATGATTGAGCAGGGTTTGCAGGTTCGGTTTAACCCTGATGGGTGTTATGTTGAAGATTTCAAAGACAAGTGCAGGTTGGTTGCAAAAGGCAACAGAGTGGGCAGAATGTTTACGTTGGATGTAGACATGCCTGAAATGAGTGCTGCGATGTTTGCAAATGGTTCAGGAGTTGTTGCAGACACAGACATATGGCATAAAAGAATTGGACATGTAAATGTGCAGAGATTGAAGTCTATGCAGACAAAAGGAATTGTGACAGGGCTGCCAAAATTTAAAGTGGAAGGTATGCAGAAAATATGTGAAGCATGCCAATTTGGGAAGCAAACAAAGCATGTGTTTCCACGTAACAGATATGTGAGCAGAAATGCACTAGATGTTGTGCATTCAGATGTATGGGGTCCTACGAAGACCGTGTCTATGGGAGGCTGCAGGTACTATGTCACTTTCATTGATGACCACACAAGAAAAGTGTGGGTATATTTCATGAAGGAGAAGAGTGAGGTGTTCACTCACTTTCAGAATTTCAGAGTTTTGGTTGAAAAGCAAACAGGAAAATATGTCAAGTGCCTAAGGTCAGATGGAGGGGGAGAATACTTCTCCAATGAGTTCTCTGAATTTTTGAAGAAGAATGGTATTCGGAGACAATATACATGCAGATACACTCCGCAGCAAAATGGAGTTGCTGAGCGGAAAAACAGGCACATTGCTGAGATTGCGCGGGCATTGATGGAAGAGAAAAATATGCCGCATTGCTATTGGGCTGAGGCTGTTTCTACAGCAGTATACATCATGAACAGGACTCCAACTGCAGCCATACATGATGTAACTCCAGAGGAGAGGTTTACTGGCAGAAAACCAGATTTGTCTCATCTGAAAGTTTTTGGATGCATTGCATATGTGCATGTGCCAGATGAGCTGAGAACTAAGCTGGATCCAAAAGCTGAAAAATGTGTGTTTATTGGATATTCCCTTGAGCAAAAGGGGTACAGATGTTATAACCCTGCTACACGTGAGTTGAGAGTAAGCAGGGATGTTGTCTTTGATGAGATGAGCAGCTGGTATGCTGCTGGAAAAGAAGCTATTGGGGCTGATGTGAGTGGAAGTGTGGTTGCACAGAATGCAGGTCAGCAATCACAGTCTTTGAGTGGACCAGGAGAGTCCTCATCTAGTGGGTCTGTTGATAGACCATGGAGTGGCAGGTTGCGTCATAATACCAGTCCTGCAAATGTGATTAGTACATCACGTAAAGGAAAAGAGAAAGTGGTTGAGCCCCTTGGTATGCCTGACATTTCTGCAGGGCATTCTCATGTTGATGGAGAGTCTAGTGGTTCAGATATGAGCCTTGATGAGGAGCTTGGGATCCCAGCTATGAGAACACCTGGTGTAAAGAAGGCTATGGAAGCCATGAATGAAAAGCTGCGAAGATCAGGGAGAGTGAAGAACCCTGTGCAGAGATTTACATATGATGGTTATGTGGCACATCACTATGCATATATGGCAAAGGTTGTGCAGGTTGTTGAGCCCACATGCATTGATGAGGCTGTTGGAAATGTGTGTTGGGAGAAAGCCATGGATGAGGAGATGGATGCACTATATGGAAATGAAACTTGGGATTTAGTGCAATTGCCAGAAGGCAAGAAAGCCATTGGATGCAAGTGGGTGTACAAAGTTAAACATAACAGTGATGGAAGCATAAACAGGTACAAGGCTAGATTGGTAGCCAAAGGATATGCGCAGACATATGGGATTGATTATGAGGAAACTTTCAGCCCAGTTGCCAAGATGGCAACGGTGAGAGTTGTGATAGCAGTGGCTGCGTCAAAGCAATGGTCTTTACATCAGATGGATGTAAAGAATGCATTCTTGCATGGGGATTTGCAAGAAGAGGTGTATATGTTGCAGCCACCTGGTTATGAGGATGTGGGTCACCCCGAGCATGTTTGCAGGTTGAAGAAAGCCTTGTATGGCTTAAAGCAAGCACCAAGAGCATGGTCTGACAAGATTTCTGAATATCTTGTCACTATTGGCTTTCATGTAGCCAATGCAGATTTCTCATTGTATGTGAGACATGGTGATAGAGGAGTTGTGCTTGTTGTCATCTATGTAGATGACTTGATCATTACGGGGGACCATGATGCAGAGATCTTTGATGTAAAGATCTTGCTTAGACAGAAGTTCGAGATGAAGGATCTGGGGGAGCTCAGATATTTCTTGGGCATTGAGGTGATTAGGTCACCGCATGGTATTGGATTACTGCAGAGACAGTATGGCTTCGACATGTTGTCCAAGTATGGTATCACAGGCTGTAAGCCTATTTCTGTGCCATTGGATCAGAATGGCAAGTTGAAAAGCCTATTGAGCTCAACATTCCAACAATGCGGCTACATGGAAAAGGTGGACTAGGAGATCAAGATGCATGGGTGGATCGACTTCTTACTTTAGTTGAGCTAGAGTGGAAAAGAGAAGCTGCATACGAGTGTTATAGAAGAAAAGCCATGCAAGCAACGGAGAAGTTCAATGTAACTTTGAAAGACAAGGGCATCAAAGAAGGAGATCTTGTGCTAAAGTATGAAAATCGACTTGATAAAAACCGGTTTGATGCCAAGTTTGAAACTAGATGGCAGGGACCATACATTGTCAAAAAGTTTTTGCTAGCTACTTATAAAAAATAAATAAAATTATTACGACCCATTTTGTGTAAATATTTCATTTCATATAAGGGCCTAAATATGGGAGTCTCTATTTCTCTAATTATGTAAATACTTCATTAGGTGTGTGTATTACAAAATCTAAGTATATTTTATTTATTATTATTATTTTTTTCATAATACTTTTGGACCATCATTGTAAATATTTTTATATATTTTATTTTATATATTTTTAATAAATAGTTTTTCATATATCAATTATTTTTATATATTTTATTTTAGTATTTTTATTCACAATTAGATCTCTTTTTTATTTTATTTTCCTATCATAATAACCATATTATCATGATATGTTGACTAGTTAAAGTACTAGCTTGTTTTTTTTCTTATTAAATCTTTAAAAAATGAAAAAAAATCTCCTCCATGCAAGTGTCCACATACACTTGAGTCTCTAAGGTCAGGATATGATGTATTGGGGGCTCACTCTTAGAGCTATCAAGAAATTTCAACAATGGGGACCCACACAAAGATTTTAAAAATTCAGAAAATACATGATTCTGCTAAAATTTTTACGCCCACCTCCACTCCGAATTTGGACTGGTCACCAAAAGACAAAAGTTAGCTCGTGAGCTCAAAAATATGCTCAAATTTTGTGAGAATTTTTGGAGCTAATTGCGGTAAGATATGAATTTTTTATTGGACCCCAGTCTGTCCACTTTTTGGCAAGGTACACCTAGTCTCTTCTCACCTCTCTTACACATTCATCACCTACACACTTATTCTCTATTTTCTTAGAAGTGGATCCATGTCAGAGGCCATAAACCAAGTGAAAGGGCGTAAACCCCGTTGCTTCTTGGTAGGTAGTCCGGTATGCCCAGAGTGCTCCATCAAGGAACTCGTCCCAAAGCTTTGTCTTGTTCTTCACCATCTTCCTTATGATTCCTGCAATGACACTATTAGCCTCCTCTACTAACCCATTTGATTGAGGATAGTAGGGTGTGCTATGACGATGTGAAAAAAGAAGCTCTTCACAAACTTCGGTGAGCAAACCTTTTCTAAAACCAGGACCATTGTCAGAAACAATCTCCAAGGGTGTGCCAAATCTGCAACATATATGAGTGTAAACAAATTTGCTTACGGTCTTTTCATTCACCCTTGCCACACTTTGAGCCTCCACCCACCTAGTCATGTAGTCTATGGCCACTAAGATGTACAATTTTCCATTTTTAGTTCTAGGTAGTGTGGACCCATAGCATCAATGCCCCATTTTTCAAATGGACCACTTGCAATGACTAATTGGCGTGGACCATGTAGCAACCTCTTATTACCATTGACTTGGCAGTTATGACAGCTCTTACACCAATATTAAGGGACTAAGGTTATGTAGAAGGGTGAGAGAAGGGTGTGAGTGTGAATGGACTTGAGGTCCACTTGTTCATCTATTTAAAGGTGAGGCCATGAGGCATTTTGTATGAGAGCAAGGCCTAGTTGTATGTACAAGCAACTTAATAAGCAAGATATTATTCTTGTATTTTGTGAGTTCTCCTCTCCACACACGATCTAGCATGAGCACCACGTTTTCTCATCATGGTATCAGAGCTTAGGTGATTTGAACCATTTGTGGTGTAGATTAGGTCAAAAATATCCATTTTTTCCTCATTCCTTGTGTGGAGCTCAACCTTCTCATGGTTGAGGAGCTACAGCAACTTGTAGAGTGGATATTTCTCTGTGATTTCAACTAGGGAGTTGTAGAACAGCCCCGGGCGCTTCAGTTCGTATCGGAAATTTTTGAAGACCTTCACGCTACGCCACGGCATTCCGTCTGCAGCAGCCCGGCGCCAATTTCTGTCTCCTGCGCAGGTCATACACAAATGCTCCAGCTATAGGCTATAATAGGCTGAGATTCCTTAGGGCTTTGATAGCTCAATGAGTGGAGGGTCTACAGCTCAAATATGAGAGCATTTCATCCACGCATGCGTCTGCAATCAATAAAAAACCAGTCACCTCCTTCTCTTTCACTCTCAAGCTTTCCATTAAAGCTTGTTTTTGGGTTTTTCTTGCTCAATCATCACTCCCTTGCTTTAATCACTCAAATGGTGTTGTGAATGCTTGTAAGCTGAGATTTCTCTTAGTTTTGAAGAGATTCCATCCACTTGAGATATCCATAAATCTCAATCCCGTCAAGCTTCAACATCAACATCAAGTTTTTAAGCTTTCAAAGTGATTCAAAGTGTGCTTTTAAGCACTAATTGTGTTGTTTAACACTAATTAAGCTATGAATCCAGTAAAGGGAGGTTATTTTTAAAGTGTTCTTAAACACTAATAGTGTTATTAAACACTAATGGTGAGTTAATCACCAAAATAAGTGTCATTTGACACTAAAAATGTGCTTTTTAGTACTAATTGTGTTTTATACACACTAATGGTGATATTAATCATCAACTAAAGTGTTGCTCAACACTAAGGTGGTCTTAACCATCAAAGGAGGAGGTCATTTACATTAAGAAGGCTCTTCTTTATCAACATCATGGAGGCCGGCGGGCACACACCATAAGTGCCACATTCAAGTCTTCATCGTCAAACCGCTTCTTCCAAAAAGAAATGGTGCAACCATGAACCAATTGTCTTTATCTCATAAGCTAAAGAGTTTGAAGAATTCTATTTTTTTCATCCTCAAACTCAGATTTTTGAGTGTTCTTAAAGTTGGGCACATGTACATTAAGTGCTCATCTTCAATGTTTATGTGTATACCCTTGAGGCCCTTGTTTGTAAGAGACATAGGCATGCCATAAGCCATATGTTCTCACCTTCCTAGCCCAAGGCATGTCATTCCGCTGCATATTCTGCATTTTCATCGTATAAGATGAGTTGTAAGGTTGAGCATAAAATTCCTAAATGCTCTACCTTGTTGGTTGTCATGATTTTAAGCATCTTTTGGCATTACTTTTGTAAGAGGCATTGGCAACATTATGAGCCATGTCCTCTCCTTGTTGAGCCAAAGGTGATAAACCTTATTGGTTTGAGCATTTACCTCAACCACTTACTCACTCTCATTAACCTTGTAACTTCAAACCCTAAAGGGTATCATTTAACCAACATGCATAAAAGCTATTGTAATTATGGAGTAGATACTGCCCTTGACCAATGCATAAGGCAAGTGGTAAGACCCTCCCTTTTCCTTCCCCATTTAAATCTACCTCATTACTCATGGAGGAGATATATTATACATGGAAGCATAAAGCATGTTGGAGGACCATCTAAAAGCAAACAAAATAAGCAATGGTGGAGGCCTGCTTATGATCATTGTGTGAGAATGGTCAAGGTGGAAAGCATATGGTGGAAGCAATGGCATGCATCTCCTAAGCATGTCATCTACAAGAAGCCAAGCAAATACAAAGAGTGGGGTGCACCATCATTGAGGTGTACATCTTCATCGACAAACAAATAAAGACTTAGATGGCATCAATGTAATAGCCTCTAAGGCTCTAGGAACACTTTTGTAAATCCTAGATAACCACACCTATATTCAAGCCTTGTATCCCTAATGTTATAAAGGCATCTTATGTCCAATACCACCTATTCCATCCTTCCATAGTTGGTATTGAGGGGGGGTATTAAGGGACTAAGGTTATGTAGAAGGGTGAGAGAAGGGTGTGAGTGTGAATGGACTTGAGGTCCACTTGTTCACCTATTTAAAGGTGAGGCCATGAGGCATTTTGTATGAGAGCAAGGCCTAGTTGTATGTATAAGCAACTTAATAAGCAAGATATTATTCTTGTATTTTGTGAGTCTCTCCTCTCCACACACTTGATCTAGCATGAGCACCACATTTTCTCATCATGTTGGACATCCACATGTAAGCTTGGCCAAACATACCCATCAAGCAAAATCTTTTTCATAGTTAGTTCTTGAGCAAAATGGCCACCACATGCTTCTTCATGCAAACCTTCTAAAATGGCTGGAATCTCCTTGGTTGTTGGTACTCTTCTGCACACCTGATCTTTTCCTCTTTGGTAGAAGGCACCTTCTAAGAACAAGAAAGAACTTGCCCTCTTCATGAACCTCCTCTTTTGTGCCCTTGTGAAGTCTTGTGGGAATTCACCTTCCAAGATGTAGCTCACTATGGGAGCCAGTGTCTCCATTCCTTGGTACCGTGGTTGCTTAATAGCCGCTGCAGCCAAGACTACTTGCATTTCCTTCTTAACACATGCAATAGCTTGTTGTGCAAGTAGATCAGCATCCTCATTTTGTTTCCTAGGAATATGATACAATTGCACCTCCTCAAATTGATTAAACAACCTACAGATAGCATGAACCTTTTGCCTTAATCTTTCATTCTTGCATGCCCAAATGCCTAAAATTTGCCTTACAATAAGAAGTGCATCCCCTTTTACCAGGAGATGCTGTATCCCTTGATTGATGCACACCTTCAAGCCATGAAGTAGTATGTCGTACTCTGCTTGATTGTTGCTAGTAGAACTTGGCAAGTTGACCTTCTCCTTCATAACCACCTCTCCACTTGGGTTGAGCAGCACCAGCCCTCCCCTTGCTTTACTTATGGCTTTTCTAAAAGCTCCATCAAAGAACAAGGTGAATGCATTAGGTATAGTTTTGGGTGGTGGCAATGGTAGGGTCTTTACTTCAGGCACCTTGATTTCCTTTTCATGCACTCTATAAGTGAGAATCCCTGCCAATTGTGCACACACACTATCTTCTACCTTGAAAGAGTATTAAAATTCTTGCAATTCCATAACCCACTTTGTGATTCTAGCGCTGAGAGTCATCTGAGAAGACACCCAAGGAAATAAATTTTCTGCAGTGAGTAGGACCTAAATTTTCTCGCCGCAAAGATGAGAGCAAGCATCATGAGTTCCGCTTCCGTGTAGCCTTTCTTCAAGACATTCATGACCCTACTAACAAAGTAGATGGGCCACATCCTAGTACTGTGGGGATCTTGCTGTAACAAAACTGCACCCACTGCTTCCTTTCCAACACGAGAGCTAACGAAGAAAGTGTACTCCCACCAACAAGGAGGCATGACAAAATGACTTTAATGTTACAAAAATACTCCTCAAGCTCATTAGCTCTGACAAAATGACTTTAATGTTACAAAAATACTCCTCAAGCTCATTAGACCATGCAAACTCTACTTGTTGAGTCAATTTTTGCAAGGGCTGAAGTAACTCTGAGGCTAAGTGAATGAAGCGTGACATGTGCTTCACCTTTTGAATGAATGAGATGGCTCCTTGAGACTCTTTGGAGATGGTAGATTGATAAGAGTCTTTGCCTTTGTAGGATCCACCTCAATGCCTTTGGAAGAAACCTTATGACCAAGCAAGATTACTTCATCCTCACCGATATGACATTTGTCGGGATTGAGTTGGCCCCCCATGTCGTAGAGTTTCTTCAAGCCTTCTTCCAACCTCTGCACATGCAATGACTTAGAGCTATAGATGCAAAAATCATCTGGGCCTCTAAGCACTCCTCAAGGCTCCCGTGTCGCTCAATGGGCTTGGGGCACAAACGCAACACAAACATAAGAACCCCAAAACCACACACTCAACAAGAAAAGGGGCACCACCTAGTTAAGTGTGTGAACTTTGAAAAGGCATTGAAATCACTTAACCTAGATGCATCATACTCTAGTTATAAAGTGAAAGCTACATTTCAAGGAACTAAGTACAATTTCACTAAAGAGGTTAAGAATCTAGAAGTGGAAATGGACTCATTGAAAGTAAACAGAACATTTTTAGTTACTCCTTTGCAAGTTGTTGATGTGATTTTAGGAATGTCATGAAGACACAAACATAATCCTTAGATTGATTATGACATCCATACAATATGGTTGATGAAAGATGACAAAGAAATTTGTCTCCAATGTCAGACTAAGGGTGACTTAGGTCCTCTTTTAACTCATACCCAAGTTAAAAGAGCTATAAGGAAGAATGAGGAGACATTTTTATTCTTGTCAACCAACTTAGTGCTCTGGGTTGACTCTAAACCAGATTTGTTTCATGATCCTTTCATTTCTCTCTACTTGCTTTATAGATGACCTACTTCCTGGTTTACCTAAACCTTATCTAGAAGATCATAAAATTGAAATAATCCATGGAAGCTCTCTACCATGTAAAGCTCCTTATCGAGTTAACATGCTTGATAGAAAGAGATTTAGAGACAAGTAGAAGAATCGTTAGAGAAAGGACTAATTAGACCTAGCAGTACTCCATTTGGTGCTCTAGTTCTCATTTAAAAAAAGAATGGGACATATCGAATGTGTATCGATGATTATTGTGCTTTAAACAAGATTACTCTCAAGAATCGATATCCGATACCATGAGTGGATGACTTGCTAGACAAGCTCAAGGGAACACAAGTTTTTAGCAAAATTGACCTCAAGTCTAGTTACCATCAAATTCTAATGGATGAAGGGGACATTTTCAAGATTGCTTTTATAGCAAAAACCGGTCACTGAGTTTTTAGTTATGTCATTTGGTTTGACTAATGCCCCGGCTATTTTTAACAGAACGATAAACATAATATTTTTGAAATATCAAAATTTTATTGTAGTGTTTTTTTATAATATCTTAGTTTTCAGTAAGAATCATCAAGAGCACGACAAAATTTAGAAAAAGTGTTCTTACTTCTTTAAGAGAATATGTTCTATGTCGATTCTGATAAGAGAAAATTATTTCAAGAGGAAATCAAATAATTAGGACATATTGTATCTATTAATGGTATTCAAGTATACCCTAAAAGTTGAGAGCATTGCTAACTCGCCCAAACCGCATGATATTCACAAACTTTGATCTTTTCTTGGATTGTGTAGCCATTACAGGAAGTTCGAAATAATTTTTTTTATACATTGAACATCCTTTAACCGAACTGGTTAAGAAAGCTAGACACTTTGATTGGACTAGTACATAGGACCATTCCTTTTCTGAGCTTAAGAAAGCTTTGACTCATGCACTAGTTCTTACACTACCAAATTTTCAACCATTCTTTGTGGTAGTACTGATGCAAGTGGACAAGGTTTTGGTGCTATTCTCATGCAAGATGGGCATCCCATTACCTATGAAATTTGTAAGCTTAAACTAGTGGAATAAAATTATAGTACACATGACAAGGAATTAGCTGTTCTGTTGTTCATGCTTTGAGACTTTGGAAACATTATTTAATGGGATCGAAATTTTTAATCAAAACTGACCAATAGAGTATTCATAATTTGTTAACCTAACCCTTGATTTCTGACCATCATATCAAATAGGCTTCATTTATCTAGAGTTTCCAACTCATGATCTAATATCAACCAGGCAAAGAAAACGTTGTGATAGATGCTTTAAGTAGACGTCTTGGTGTTCACAACATCTTTGTGATTGAGAGTGAACCTTTGAGTCTTATGAGAATGACCAAAATTTTTCTGAGGTTTGGATTAAGCTTAGAGACAATAATTGAAACCCTATTGGTGATTACTCATGCCATGATGGTTACCTTTTCTTCCAAAAGAGATTGTGAATTACACAACCTTTCAGACAATTTATATTGGAGAAAATGCATCAACTGCCATACATGGGTCATCAAGGTGTTTTAACTACTTTACAGTTAGTCTCTAGAGAATTATTTGGCCTTATCTTATGCAAGATGTAGAAAAATTTATGGTTGAATGTTCTATTTGTTAGAAAGATAAAAGCTATAAAGGTAAGACCTAAGGACTTCTCACACCTCTACCAATCCCTAATGATACTTTGGAATAGATATCAATGGACTTCATCATGGATTTGCCTACTACATCCGGTCATAAATGACATGATTTGGAATATAGTGGACTATTTAAGTAAAGCAAACTTCTTACCTTGTAAGAAAACATTGACTTCTTAACAAGCCACGATTATGTTTATCAAGAAAATCTTTGTACATCACGGGTTACCAAAACTCATTATTTTTTATAGACTCCAAATTCTTCATTAATTTTTGGATCGCCCTTTTCTCCAACTTAGGCACTAAGATAGATTTCTTCACCACTTTCCATCCGAAAATAAATGGACAAATTGAGGTTACTAATAAGACTATCTTGGATCTACTTAGAGCCTACGTTTCCCAACGACCTAATTCATAGAATAAGTACATTTATCTTATGTAGTTTGCATGCTCCTCATTCAGCTACCGATCGAGCCCCTTTGGAATTCTCTATGGAAAAGCTTTGCTTATCCAGGCTACTAGACTTTTCTACAAAATCAAAGCTACTAATCAATTCACTATCGATTTTAGTAGCATTTTCAGGCTACTAGACTTTTCTATAAAATCAAAGCTACTAATCAATTCACTATCGATTTTAGTAGCATTTTGAATCATGTAAGACATTCTATTACACATGCCCAAGAGAAATATGTTAAGAAAGCAAACCGCACATGCAAAGCTCTCTCTTTTGAAATTGGAGATTATGTACTTTTGAGAATTGAGAAATGCAAACTTAAGAGTGTTGAGAAATTTCAAGCTATTAAACTCGTCCCAAGATTTTATGGACCTTTTAAGGTGATTCACAAAATTAATGATGCTGCTTTACAGACTAGAATTACCTTCTCATTGGGTAGATTCATAATTCATTTCATGTGAGTTTGCTAAAACCTTTTAGGGAATCACTTCTCACTTATCCCTGTGTATGAGGATCCACCTCTTACTGAAGGTGAGGAAGAAGTTTTGATTCCATATACTATCATTGACCAACATATTACATCGTGTCATACTAGAAATTAATATATCAAATACTTGGTGACTTTTTAAAATTATCCTCGTGAGTGAAGATGCAAGATGGGTGCATAAGAAATATTTTCATGCCTTCCTTATGATCTTTTGTTCCTTTTAACAAACCATTTGAGGGCAGTTACAAACTCAAGCAAGTGGAAATATTATGAGAATGTATTTTAAGCTCTTTAAAAAAATTTACTCTCTTAGATAACTCAGGGATTCTTGGATTACCTTTGCATCATGCCAAATTATACATATGTTTGGGGCCTCCAATGTTTGTTACAGTTGGTTTGTATGGAAGGGTGAATCCTGGGTTACTTACGCCTGGAAAATATGTGTGTGGTGATGGTTTGTATACTTATGGAATATTTGTTTACTAATTTATTGTTGTTTATTTTATTTGTGAAGAGGATACATAAGATTGAGAAGGATGCACACAATATTATTTGTTGGCACACATTTTTGTAAACAAGATTTGTATATATATTTGTGCTAGCTTGTACACATTTTGATTTAATTTTGAAAAGCTTAGATTTATCAAGCTTAGACTTTAACATTAATACTTTTGTAAAGCATTATATGCTTTAACCCTGGCCTCGATTTATGGACACTTTATTTTGAGCACAAGAGAGCCCCATGCAAGGAAAAGCATCTTTTGTATTTTTGGAGGGGGAGGCCACACACATGAGGGGAGAAGATTGCACCCATTGTTGAGTTATTTTCATGAGCTAAGTATTTTACATGTTATTTATTTGATTCTTGAATATGTTTTTGATGTTATTTAGACTGAATAATATATTTCTTGCAAGTTCACTCCATCAGACATGCAAACTTGATGTCCTCTCTCACCCTCTCCACCTTTGCCCTCTCCTTCCATCTCCATTTGCTCTCATATCTACTCTACACCCATACCTCATCTCCATTTCTCTCCCTACTACTCCCATATTACTAAATTATTTTCCCAGTCTCAAAAAATACATAAAAATTCAGCATGAATGTTTCATATTAACCTCTGCAAATATGGGGTTTCCATCTACAAAAATCCCCATGTTCTTCACCTCAATCAACTTTTGTGGCGTCGAACGCAAGAAGAAGACCGGCGGTTAACTTAAAGATCTACACATGGGTGAGTCCAAGCTTCTTCGAGCTTTCAACCTCACAAAGGATCTTTCCAAATCTTTACTCCTCTCACTCAACCTCTCAGCCCTTCTCACCCATTTGTACATTGTACTACTAACCTTTTATAGTGATTACTAACTACTAACCACTAAACATATGTAAATAAGCACCCACTCTACTACTTTTTGAGTAGGCATTACTATAAGTTATTTGCTCAAACCTCTACATCACACTCTCCTCTCATCTTCAATAATTCTCTCACCTTGAGCCCACATCCATGTGACTCAAGGGATAAGAAGAGGCCCACCCTCATTCCAAAATAAAAAATCCATAATCTATGATTTCTCATAATAAAATTGATTAAGCTTAATCTTAATTGGGGCTTCTCAAACCTATAAATAGAGCCCTTCCATTCCTTATGGAGAGGGGGATTACACACATTGTATACCACTCCTAGCTCTAGTGTGTAAGGAGATAGTGAACTTGTGAGCTCTCTCTATACATCAATACCTTTGATTGCATTGAGAAGCTTGAAGCTAGTTATGTCATTGTGAGGGCTTGAGTGATGCCATACTCCCTTATCATAATTGTATCTTGCCCCCTTGTTGCATAAATAAGATTAGTAATTTGGGTGCAATTTGTGTATAAAGTCTTGGACTCCTACATCTCCAAAGTTGATTTAGCAAAGTGGTCCGATGTTTGATTTAAGGTAAGTTTGATCCTTGTATTTTGTGGTGTGATTTTATGCTTGGCGGCTTGAGGGCCTATTTTTTGCCTTTCAATCCATGATAAGAGGGTTGTATGGTGAGAGGGCTCCCGTAACCTTAAGACCATGTGTATACCGACAACAAAATCAAGCTTATATTGTCTCTCTAAGTTCTTCTCCAAGTTTGGTGTGCATCTATTTGTGTTATGCTAGTCTCCTCCACACACAATATCATATGTTATGAGTGTTTGTTGAGGGTGTGTGTGCCTTTTGATTGATGTATATGGTTATCTTGTATTGATTGGCTACAAGGAAAGATCTTTGGTGTCCTAGTTCACACACATAACTAGGTGGTGCCCCTTTTCTTGTTGAGTGTGTGGTTTTGGGGTTCTTATGTTTATGTTGCGTTGTGCCCCAAGTCCATTGAATGACACAGGAGCCTTGAGAAGTGCTTAGAGGCCGCTCTTCTTGTTGCCTGCTCTGGACTGCCTCAATGGGTAGTAAAGAGTTAATCAAGTAGTTGGCCTTATACATAGGACTTTAGAGTTGTTCATGGATCTTGCAATATAGTAATATATCCTTGCATCCTCTCTGGAGTGAGTTTCTAGTTGAGATTGTATTGTCTCCAAAGTTGTTTTAGATAGCTCTTGGCTTCATGAGGCTTGATCACTGAGCCTTGGAGTCCCAATTTCTTGGAGCACTCCTTAACAACCTCACTTTATCACAGTCTGATGCTATCTTTTCCTTGTGGCCTTGACTTCAAGTAGAGTAGCCACTTGTACTGCTAGAAGTAGCACCCTTGGCTCCACTAAGACCATGTTTCGATGGCTTTTCTGTGTTCTATTGTATATCTGACCAACGTTTATTTTCCTCCTCCCACTCTTCCACAATCTTCTGAACGTGATTGTATAGTTCATGACCTTTGACTAATGGTGTTTGTCCATAAGGAGAAGAGCTTATCAATGTACGAACGTCAAAAATATGATGAAGTGCAACCAAGTATGGTAGTAGCTCTCCCATGAGAACATTGTCTTCCTCATCCACATTGTCTTCCTCATCCACATTAAATGAAGGAGGAAAGACACAACTAGATATAGGGTTAACACATCCCTTTAATGGTGCATCATCAACAAGTAGAGTTCTTCTTGCATCACAACCAAAGATCTTTGATGCATAAGCTAATGGTTTAAAAAATGCTTCTACACCTGGATTATCTAGACGACATATTTTTGATGTCGCACATGTTTGGCATTGACCTTGTCCCCAAATCATTAAAGAATGGAAGTGTTATGTGCACATTATATGTGCATATACTAGGAGGCTAACCCACATTAGGCTTGTGAGCATGGGAGCATAGGAACAAGCTCTAGTGGAGCATGGGTTAGGGCTAACCTTAAGGGTTGAGGTTAGGGTCAGGCGTCCAAGGGTCACACATGGGAAATGGAGAGTCAAGAGTCACTTGAGGGCCCTCCTATATAATAGGGACATGGGGCATATGTAGAGGATTGTATCTACTCTCTTGCCATTTCATACTAGAGCTGAGTGCTGCTACTGGATTGGAGTCATACCTCTTGGTGGTATTGGACATCAAGATTAAGGTATGAGGTACTTCATTGTAATTCATGTGTGCATCCCTTGGGCTTGGGCGTGGTTGGGTGGATGAGTTTATGCATGATGATTATCTAGAGAGATCTTAGGATTTTAACAGTGGTATCAAAGCAATCTTTAGTAAATTGTTGTTTTTTCTTTCTTATTCTAATTTTTAGCATTTTTTAAAGTAAATTTTAATATATTTACTAAATAAAAATGTTATTTTGTTGGTTTGTTGTGGTGATTACGCACATGGATCATCGATATGGCGGTTGGTGGAACGCGTGTTTCTTCTTACAATGGATGAATCGACATTGTGGGGGGGTCTTCCTAGAATACGGAAAGCCAACAATTTCGAGAAAATGAAAGAACAAAAAAAAATCAAAATGTGAAAGATCAAAAGTTTTCAGAATCCGAAAGGTCAAAAGATCCCCAGAATTCGAAAGGTCAATAGGTTTCCCGGGAGATGGAAAGCCAAAAGGCTCCAAGAGAAAAATTGTAAGAAAATTTCAGAGAAGATTTTTTTTTAAAATCTCTTATACTTTAAACCTTTTTCCCCAAGCTTTTTTGAAAAGCTTTTTTTAAATAAAAAACTATTTTTTAAAATATCCAAAATCTTCAATTAAAAAGCTTATAAAATTGCTTTTATAGGGGGGGCATATTTTTTGCCTGGCAGCCTGTAGTGCAACACCCCCACCCCCGTTTTGCAAATAATGAGAGAGACGGAGGAGGGAGAGCCCCTCTCTCCTCTCTCTTCTCGCCTCTCTCCTCTCTTCTCCACTCCTTCTCTTCCTTCAGTTATCTCCGTCCCCTCCTTCTGTGTTGACAGAGAGGAGGATTAAGGTTTAATTGATTTTTTAATCATAATTAGAACTTAATTATGATTAACATGAATCAAAATTTACCTTTTTAGAGGTGTTCACACACGCGAGAGAGAAAAATAGAAGAAAATTTCAGTTTTGCAAGGAGAAAAGAATCCCATGCACACGGGAGAGAACTCAATGCATCAATTGGCTACCCCACACTGCATTTCAGTAGAAATTTGGCAGAAAATTGATAGCATCTCCACAGAAAACCCACCAAAATGCATTAAAAATATTTTTTTAACCATAAAAATGCTCTAAAAATTCCTAAATAATTAGGAAAAATTTCCAAAAATTGTTGAAATTTAGGAAATTCATTCTACCAAGAATATCTATAGTAAAATGTGAGGTATTTTTGTAGGAATTCCATAAATGCTTATTTTAAACCAAGAAAAATTGGAAAAAATAGCATTGAACTTACGAAATTCATTGGGATTCTGAAATTTTGGATCGTTCGTATTCTAGTGCGTTTGGGGTAAATTTTAAAAAAAATAAATTCTTAAAAATTAGTGAAAAATTAGATAAAGGTTATTTTAATTTTTTAGAAAATCTGGGATTGGTGATTGGCATGTGGTGTGTCCATTCGGGCACCCGTGAATCATTCAAATTCCTTTAAAAATCTATTTTTTTCCCAGAAAATTAGGAAATCCATTAAAATTATAAATTTTTATTGGATTTGAGAATTGTCGGCAGAATTGAAAAATTCGATGAACAATGGGATTCTCCAGAGAAATTAGGAAAATTCTAGAAATTATTTTTAAAAATCCTATAAATTGGTATTTTTAAAATATCAATGGTATTTTGGCAAATCTAATTGTTGAATTTTTTTTGAAAAAATATAGGTTTGGAATGCCATAAGATAGGTTTGGTAGAATTCAAAATTAGTGTATTTTGAGGTCCTAGAAAATTAGGAAAAATTAGGAAAAAATACGAAAAAACCATGGTAGTTCTTTTTTTCTCGAGAATTCTTATTTTTTAGGATTATTTGGTATTCTAGTACGTTTTATGTACTCACACTAGATAAATGCAAATTATTCACATATTATTAATGTGAGCATGCCTTGCATTAATAATTTATCCATTTGGATTGATTATAGACGGTGTTTTCATGATTTTTTTACTAATATCTAGCCACCAAATGCTAATTGAAGCATTTTTCTTATGTGCAATTGATTCTAGTGAATTAATTTGCTAGAACTTTTGGTCAAGAGAGGTCAAGAGAAGGGTAACGAAAAGTATAATCCAGATTCATAGAGAACTCATCTACCATGGCTTATATTGACTTTTCGGTCAATGACAATGTCGATGACATGAGTGATCATCCCAATTCTGGAAGGAAAGATCTTAAATTCCATGAAGAAGAAGAGGAAGAGGTAGCAAAGAGCGAATTTTTGGAGGTGACATAGCATCTCGAGGCTACAATAGCAAAGTGCCATGATGAGATGGAATCACTTAAGGTGCAGATCTTAACTCTACAGAAAGCTCTTCTAACAACCTCATTTACTCCTACCAAAGCAGTTGCTCCGTCTTTTATACCAAAGGTGTATGGCAGGGAGAAGAAGGAGAAGACACAAGAATGTGTGGATGCTTGTCTTAACACGTGGACACATGGATTGTTAAAGGGGAAAGATTTATCTTGGTGGAAGGATATAAAAGAAGATTCTATTCCCACTACTTAGCAAGGATTTGAAGATGCATTCAAGAAGGAGTTTGTCCAATCTGAGGATGAATTCAAAGTTATTGCCAAGCTAGTTAAAAATAGCATGGCTAATCAGTCTTTTGATAACTATGTGCAAAAGTTTAGACATTTGGCTGCTAAAGCCAAGTCTGATAATCATACCTTGTGTGGTGTTTTCATGCGTGAATCCCATCCCTACATACAATTTAGGAAATAATTGTTAGTTAGCCATCCCATCCCCTACTTAGCGAGAGTGCTAGATGTTGCTTGCATTTCATAATCAAGAGCACATGTGACTCCATTGCCTCAGATAAGGAAGAAGGCCTTTATGCATTGGACACCACTCATAGGCCCTATAAGCAAATCCCTATGGCCACTCGGTCATATAGGCCTTGTAAGGAGACCCATTTGGCCACAGAGATTTTCTTTCAATGCTTTTGATCGATCAGAGGCCTTATAAGGAGACCCCTATGACCACTCGGTCATAGGCTCTCTAAGCTTTTTCTTTTCCATCCACCTTAAGGAAACCCTTGTGAGGGACCCCACATGGCCACTAGATCATAGGCCTTGTCAAAAGGGAACCCCTATGGCCACTCGGTCTCACAGGCCTTGTAAGGAGACCCCTATGGAAAATAGATTACATGCCTTAGAAGGAGGCCCCTATGAGCGCTTGCTCATAGGCCAATGTTTATTTTTCTCCTGCTAAATTTTGAATTTGAAATTTGAAATTTGAAATGGTTTATCTCGTGATTATCAAGGTGAAGAAGTGCAAAGTTAAAACGGCTAAGGATGCTATTCAGGCTGCTCAGGTTTTTCACAAGACAATGGTTGCTACGAATTCATTAGAACTAGTGTCAAGTGAAAAGAAATCCACGTTCACTTATTCAAACAGTGGACAGAAAAGAAAATTGGTTTTCACACCATACCAAAAAATGGTGACAGGGCACTTTTCTCCCACTGGGTTTTTCCCCTCGGCTATATTCGGTGTTTGGCACCAATGGCAAATTTTATTCTTTTCTTTTCTTTTCTTGTTTGTTAATAAAAATTTTGCAGAGATCTCCGTAAAAAACAAGAGCATCAAACACGCCCCAATAGTCCACCTATCGTGCACACAAATTAGGAAGGGGGGAGACATGCTACGCCTACAAAGATCAAGGAGGAGCAATCTGCACAAAATCAGCAATGCATCAATGCAAACGAACAACATCAACATGGCACTACAACAGGTGTATTCAAATCTTAATCTTTATTTCTTTATGTGCTCTTATCTTTCGAATATATGGTTTGAATGTTCACACAATGTTGGCTGCTTGAAGTTTTTGATTAGTTGTTAAAATATGGTGAGTGAATTCTAGAGTCTTAGAAGACTTAGGAAAAGATAATCTTAAGTCTTCTAAGACTCTAGAATTCACTCACCATATTTTAACAACTAATCAAAAACTTCAAGCAGCCAACATTGTGTGAACATGCAAACCATATATTCGAAAGATAAGAGCACATAAAGAAATAAAGATTAAGATTTGAATACACCTGTTGTAGTGCCATGTTGATGTTGTTCGTTTGCATTGATGCATTGCTGATTTTGTGCAGATTGCTCCTCCTTGATCTTTGTAGGCGTAGCATGTCTCCCCCCTTCCTAATTTGTGTGCACGATAGGTGGACTATTGGGGCGTGTTTGATGCTCTTGTTTTTTACGGAGATCTCTGCAAAATTTTTATTAACAAACAAGAAAAGAAAAGAAAAGAATAAAATTTGCCATTGGTGCCAAACACCGAATATAGCCGAGGGGAAAAACCGAGTGGGAGAAAAGTGCCCTGGCTTGTCGATCTTATTATGGAGTCGTTGAACTTACCCTTGCGCTGGTGGTGGATCCGTGTCCTCATCTGCTGGAAAGATGGTATCAATTTCCTCAGGATGCAGAGAAAACCCCTCACAAAAACCTGCTGCTGGAAAAGGTGGTAGAGGAAGGAGTGCTTCCTCACTAAAATATGGCATTGGTTCTATGGGAAGGTTAATCAGACAGTTTTGATTTTGGAACTGTGCAATGTAGGTACTCATATTGATCCAATATTGACATGTGGAGGCTTGGGGAAGGAGGGCTTGCAAGATCGGTGGTTGCAAGTCATTTAAGCTTGTATCCCTCCATTGTTGTGCTTGAACCTCCTCAGGTAATCTACGTTGATTTGGTCCTCTCTCTGGTATTCTCACATTAAGAAGATTATGGCGTTGGTGTGTAACTCCCACAATTTGCTTCATTAAGCCCGTGCCATATCGTCTAAAGTAAGAGCGGCATATCCAACAAATATGTGAAGCTTCTTCTAATACAAGCCGTGCACACTCTTGACAATGTGGAAATGGGTGATGTTGTTGATAGAATAATGTGACAAAGTGATACCCACAGCAATTTTCACCTAAGGGAGCATAGAAGTACCTAGAATGTGTTTGAAACGGAGGAGCACTATAACCCCCGCGATGATCTGGTCGAGTACTATCGGGGTCAATGCATGGTGGACATGTATCTCGCCAAATATCCATCAGGAGTTATCTGGACGTAGAACAATGAAATTTAGAACACTCATATCCATCATGACAATTCCAATCAAAAACAAGATTATCTCAAAGAGAACACATCTTCTAAAGGCATAAGGAACTACATTATTCAAACATTGATTTACCAAAGAGCTTTAATTGTAGTGTTAATGCCTTATCTTTAGTTTTTGGTATATCCTTTTTAAGCGGTGGAAACTTTAGCAATTGTCTTGGAATTTGAGCAAGATAAGAGGATTTAGGCATTGAAATGCTAGAATCTATGCTCAAATGAGACTCATTTGGACTTGTCGTAAGTACACAAGTTGATGGTTGAATTGTGTAACAAGGAGAAATCGGGACAACCGGTGTTTCAATACATGTTTTAGGAAGATCAACACAAGTAGTTTTGTAGGTGCTATCACAACCACCTTTCCTTTCTTGAAGAGTTTGTGTTGATTTCTTTTGCACCCACTGATATGGAAAATCAAGGGTGGCTTTTGGAATCTTTCTGAAACACTCTTTTACCCCTGCCAAAGCATGACATTTTGGAAGCCAAATTGCTGTTGCACCCTCATAATAGCCTTGTGCTTTAAGAACATGTTTTGGGACCCATCGATTAACAATCCGAGGTTTAGGCTTGGAAATGATGTGCTTCTTAGGAGGCTTAGCAACTGGACTAGATGGTACAAGTTTGTACGCATCTTTGGGTAGCCACATTGATAATTCCTTCTTACCTGGCCTTCTTTGAGCAGCAACTAGAGTAGTTGGAACATGCCAGCCATGGCCCTCACTTGAGTACTCATCAATTATCCACAACATTTGTTTTGGAGCTTCAAGAGCAGATTTTGATTGTGGGTTGGGTAAGGTAGAAACATTACCCCTTTGACACGATAAAGCTCGTGGAGTAGCAGATCCCAAGATGCAATCAGAATCAATTTGCAACTTGTATTGTCTATTCTTCCAATCTAATGAGCAATTGGTAGCACTTAACCACGATCTACCGAGAACAACCTCTACTACTGCCTTGGACTTACGTGCCACATAAAAGGGCACTGACATCTGGTGATCCTGAATGGTCATCATAATGACACATTTTCCCTCTATAGGGTTATCTTCTCCTGAGAAGCTTCGTAGGTCCACAGGAATTTGCACAAGTGGTGGTTGACCCAAGGCTTTCCAGGTGTCAAACGAGAGAACATTATAATTTGCACCAGAGTCAATTAAGGCAGAGACAAAGTAGGTAGTCTCATGAAGATGAAGGCCCACTTGAATATTGAATGGTTCGACATATGGCTCATCAGTAGCCAACTGTATGGCTAACATAGAAGCTTTGCGACGCTCCTTGGCTTTTGCAACTCTAGCTTTAGCCTCCTCTTGAGCCTGACGTTTAAGTAGGTCAAGTGCTTCTTTCCGTGTTTGTGCAGCATGCATCTGTTGAAGCATGGCTTCAGTTAATGGTTCATTGTATTTCTTGAGACGACTTCCATTAATGAAGTTAGGCATTTGCTCACCTTCTAGTGTCTCTAAACGCATTGCACCACTTGGGGTGAGCTCATTAATCACAAACGGTCCTAAGCCACGTTTTTTGAGCTTTCTCTTATGTTTCTTAAGTGTGTACAAGAGAACCAGG
The DNA here is from genome assembly GCF_041138505.1 of Cibotium barometz. Taxonomy (NCBI): domain Eukaryota; kingdom Viridiplantae; phylum Streptophyta; class Polypodiopsida; order Cyatheales; family Cibotiaceae; genus Cibotium; species Cibotium barometz. The sequence continues at coordinate 34,033,303 of NC_141103.1, forward strand.
TCTCCTTTTTTGAATCGGCCAGTTGTTACATTTCTATCATACCATCGCTTTTGTCTCCTCTTCTCGGCATACATCCCCATTACCGCCAATAAGCGGTTCTCATCAAGCTTTTCCAATTCGTCAACGCGTTGTGAAAGCTCATGACCAGTCCAATCCAATTGTTTAGCTACTCGTAGAGTAGGTACAAGAAATTCAATGGGAAGAATTGCATCTAGCCCAAAAGCAAGTTCAAATGGGGTTGTGCCCACAGATGTTTTATAGGCTGTCCTATATGCCCAGAGAACTGAGTGCAACTTTTGCTCCCAATCAGTCCTATGTCCCTCAACAATCTTTGTGAGTGCTGTGCAGAGAATCTTATTAGTACTCTCGGCTTGTCCATTGGTCTGGGGATGATAGGGTGCAGAACGCTTGTGAATTACCAAAAATTCTTGAAGCAAAAATTCTATGACTTCATTTACAAAGTGCACACCTTGATCACTAACGATCTCAATTGGTAATCCATAGCGTGTAAACACGTACTCATACAAGAACTTGGCTGTGGTTCTGGCATCATTTTTGACTGTTGCCTTTGCCTCTACCCATTTGGTCAAATAGTCGGTTGCGACTATAATATATTCTGCATGCGTGTTACGAGCTAATGGGACCGACAAAATCAATACCCCATTTTGCAAAAGCACGTGTGCTTAACATAGGCCGCAATGGCATATTGTCCTTTGTGATGGGAGGTTTGGTCCTTTGACAATCGTCACAACGTTTCACATATTCGTCGGCATCCATTTGTAAGGTTGGCCACCAAAGCCCAGACCACCTAATCAACTTAGCTGTGGTATTGCCAGAAAAGTGTCCACCACCAACACCTGCATGTGCATGAGTTAAGATTTTCAGATAGTCAGCTTCACATACACACATGCGTAAGTTGCCATCCTTGCCCCTCTTGTAGAGTTGGCCCTCTATTAGCATATAGTTTGCCGCTTCAATTTTAATAGCTTGCTTTCGATGTTTAGGAATTATTTGATCCGTATGACCATGCTGAAGGTAGTCCACAATATACTTACTCCAACTTGGTGTAGTTGAAATTTGGAATAATGTGACATTATGAATTGGCTTCTGAATTTTACATGAAGCATAGTTACGAACACATGTTTCAGCATCTGCATGCCTGGTAGGCCACCATTGCCCATCTTGAGATATACGTCGCACACAAGTAGTAGCTGATGCATGGATTCCATCGATACTCGCATGTGCCCATTCCAAGATCTCCTCATATTGGTCGGGGTTAGGTATAAGCCTCAACACTCCATCATTACCCTGACGATATAATCTCCCTGAGATTAATGTGAATGGTCGCCATAGGTCCACATTAGGACCCGCTAGTTGTAGCTGCCCACTTGTCAAAATTTCTAAAATGGATTCAGACCATTTAGGAGCTGTCTCTACAAGGAAAAGTGTTGAATCTAACATATCATCATCCACACCCATAGGAGCTTCGCCAGAGGTGATTCGAGACAAATGATCTGCCCTTAGATGAGTTGTTCCTTTTCGAACTGCAACTTCAAAATCAAACTCAAGAAGGATGATAAACCACCTTACTATCCTTCCAGTTGCACAAGGTTTATTCACCAAATATAGCAATGCTTGATGGTCCACAAAAAATATGAATTTGTTTGCCAAAAGGTAATGGCGAAACTTTTTCACTGCATATATCATGGACAATCCTTCTCTTTCTGTTGTGGTGTAATTCCTCTCAGCATTGTTCAACTGTCGACTAGCATATGAGATTGGGAAATCCTTATTATGTTCTCCCGATTGAGCCAAAATACATCCAATTGCAAAGTTTGAAGCATCAATATAGACATGAAAGATTTGGTTCCAATCTGGTGCCTGTAAAATTGGTGCAGTCACTAATGCTTGCTTCAACTTTTCAAAGGATTCCTCACACTCAATAGTCCAATTAAACTTTACAAGAAGAGCATATAACGGTCTGGCTAGGACAGCATACATGTAGATGAATCTACGGTAATAGCCACAATGTCCCATGAAAGTTTGTACCCCTTTAGGGTTGATAGGCCGAGGTAATGAGACAATGACATCAATTTTATCCATATCTGTTGAAATCCCATTGCGAGAAACAATATGGCCCAAAATTTTTCCTTGTCTTACCATAAATTTGCACTTGTCAGGATTCAAGCATATACGATAAAGTTGACACTTTTGAAACACAAGTCTCAGGTGTTCTATATGATCATCACGCTCTTGTGAGTGAACACATAAATCATCCATGAAAATCTCAAGAAATTGCCTAAGGTACTCCTTGAATACATGACTCATTAACCACTGAAAGGTTGCTGGTGCATTTGTTAGACCAAATGGCATAACACAATAGGCAAAGATGCCATCTTCAGTAGCAAAGGCTGTCTTGTGTTGATCCTTTGGATCAATTGACACTTGGTTGTACCCGGAGAATCCATCCAAGAAACTATATGCCTTTTTCCCTGCAACTCGTTCCAGAACATGATCCGTGATTGGAAGTGGGTAATGATCACGCACAGTAGCTGCATTTACCTTCTTGAGGTTGACACATACTCGAAGTTTTCCATTTTTCTTGGGCACCACTACAATAGGGGAGACCCATTCAGTGTGTTCAATCTCATAGATAAATTCTGCCTCTAAGAGCTTGTCTATTTCTTCCTTTATCTTCCGTGCGAAGTTTTCATTGTAAGTATAAGGACGTTGCTTGGAGGGTTTTGCATCCTCTCGCAATGGAATTGTATGCTGACATATGCTTGGATCAACTCCTTTGAGGTCTTTATAACTCCAAGCAAAAACATCGCGATACTCCTTTATTGTTTGTATTAATAACTTCTCCTCATCTAAGGACAAGTCTGTGGCAATCCACACATAGCGAGGCTCTTCTCTTGGCTTAGCAATATCAATCTTTTTTGCATCTTCTGGACCATCGTATGAAATCCCTGGCACGCTTGGTTTTTGACGCATGGGCTGTTGAAGAACAATCTTCCGATCTTGAAGAGTGTACTGTGTGAAATTGGGAGGAACATTGAGACCCTGTTCTTGTCCACTTGAGTCTTCACTCATTGAAGACCATGCGGTTTTGAGCTCCCCTTTGCTATCTTGCATCGGATTTTTTTGTTCAGCTGTTGTCTTTGCACTTCCCACACTCTTTTTTGAATCGGTTTTAGACATGAGTTTTGGTTTTTGTTTCTTCGTTTTTTTACGATTTTTGCTAACAGTTGTTAGCTTTTCCCCTGCTTGGAATCCATCTGATCGTTTGAGTTGGTCTTTAATACTATCTTGTGCTTGGACATAGTATAGATATTCGTTCTTTCCTAAGAAGTGAGGTGGTGGTCGAGAGTTTTCACTCTTAGACTCCTCCTTTTCTTTTTGTAGTCTCTCACGTTGTTCACGCTCATCTTGTCTACGGATTCTTTTATGGCTCTTACAGCATTTACGTTTAGGTCGGCTTCGAGTGATCTCTACCTGAACCTCCCTTCCTCTCAAGAGTAGGCGTGCCTTTCCTAACTCTTCCTCAGGGATTGTCACCTCATTATTAAAATCAGAGTCCCATCCATCTTCCTTATCAGCATCATTAGCAGATTCGAGTGTCAAATCCTCTACTGAGACTTCCTCGACATGCATAGTTGTTGTGGATGTATCTCTATAGTACAAATCATCTAGAAGGGCACGTGGTTGTACCATTCGTATAGGAATAATATCATATCCATCTGAGTCACAAAATTGAATTGGCTTCGGTAAAGCACATGTCGATAATGTTGCAAGGACATGACTCCATTCTAATGGATCAATTAAATGCTCAGGGAAGGGTTGTGGAATGTATGCCTCATCTGATACACTTCGATTACCCTTAAGTCTCTCAGTGTTGAACTCCCTACATGAGGCTCCGCACATCCATAGATCTTCTCATCCATCGGACAATGTAACTCTTGAGCCCTCAGATGAAGCAGAATCAAACTCATCTATTGGAGACCTTGTTACATCACGATATGAGTGATTCCTTAGGTTGACCCTTGTGATGACAGAATCATGTCGGAGGTACAAATAATTGTATCCCCAATCTTGAATCATTTGAAATTGTTGCATGAATATCACTTCGTAGTTTGGATGTTTTCCAAAATCCACTACTGCAAAGGTGTGCTCATATTCAATCCCACATGTGGTGACCAATATGTTCTCAAGCAGCCCAAGGGGATGTTCTAAGCTTCCATCTGCTAGCTGCAAGCGCATCCTGGTACTCCTAATAGCTGGTTTGCCCCATTTTTCCCAAATGGACCTTGTCACAATGCCCACTCCTGCACCACTATCAAGTATTGCAGTTGAAGATACTTTTCGCACTTCTAATGGGAGGGTAGCATTTCCCTGATCGTCTTCACAAAATTTTCCTACTTTGTTGATAGGAACTGGCATAACATGTTTTGTCTCAGGGTGTATAGTACACTCATGGTGACCCTTTTGTAGCAATACCTGCTCTGACAAACATGTGGCAATATCATTCCACAACTCAGGTCAAATTTTTATCAAATCATGCAAAGGTAAGGTACAAGCCACTGGTGCTGACAAAATAGCTTGCACCATACTCATATCTTTCTCCTTTGTCAACCTTTTATGCATGGAGGGTATCCTCAAGGTTTGAGAACAGTTCTCATATTCTCCTAGATATGATGGTAAGGTTTTCATTGTATTCTTACTTCTAGGAGAAACAATTGTTTGAACTTCCTCCTGGATGCTTGGGCGTCCAAATTTATTTTTCGTGCCTCTGGTAAAATCCACCTCAGAGAATGGAGGCAAACTAATTGAAGACATGTTCTCATGAACTTTCTCATGAACTGCGGCCCACATCTCATTTGCCATGTCCTCATTAGCATCAATAACTTCATCATTGCATGGGAAGACAAGGCTAGGTGGTGGCAGATTACCCCCTTTCAATCGGGTGTCAATTGGTGCAGACCTTTCGCTATGGGCTTGTGAAATGAGCTCACTTTTCATTTCCCAACTCGATGACACTTCCGGTATGGTTTCTAATATTGGCTTAAGAGAGGTTGGGCCCCGAGGAATAAGTGGTGGTGGTGGTCCCTCAAGTATTGACTGAGCTTCCCTAACGAGTTTGCTGATGTACAGCTAGATTGATCTTCTCCTCACGAGGGTTTGGGTATTCTTGAAGCTTCTTGGGTAGCTCAGATAAAGCTGTAATGCGACTTCTATGAGCATCAATGATGGCCTTTAGAGTCTCATTCACTTTATCCACAAAAACAGAACCCCCCAGAACTATCCTCAGTCGTACTAGCCTCATTTTGTTTAACACTAGGTTGATGTTCCTCATGCACTTCTTGGGATGTAAAAGTTTTATCCCTCATGTTTTGTTTAGAGGCTTCTTGAGAACTAGTGGATGCACTTTTAGTTTGTTTGTTTCGGTTCTTCTTCCTCCGAGTGGTTTTTTTTACTGGACTGTAGGGTCTTGTCCACTAGATTTGTCTTTACATCCCTAGTTCGAGGTGTCTCATCCGTCTGTATTTCGGCATTTCATGTCTGTGATCTAGTCATGACTCTAAGTGGCACGACATCCTCATTCTCAGATGAAGGTGGTGTTGGAACTGTGCCTACAATGTGGAGTGAGACCTTTGGTTGAGAGGTGCCTTCCTCATGTGGTTTTAGCAGACAGTCTTTTGGGAAGTGTTCGACACAACACCCTAGACAATATCTTTCAATTAGTGGAAACTGTTGTACTGTTGTATTGGACCGAGATGCTTGCCTTGAGCGATGTGGACAATCACGAGCCCAGTGGGGTTCTCCGCACTCATAACAGGGGCCCATTGGTTTGGCCTCTACTTTCCTTGGCTGCCATTGACCTGAGGGACCTGGAGTCCTAGGTTGGTAGCCGCCTAGCAACATTAAAGAGTTTTGTTCCCCTGGTTGAGCGTCTAGTGCTGGGCTTGGGTATGCGGGACTTTCAAAGATATTTTCTTTGGATGAATATGATACATATTCTTCCTCCACATAGCCTGGGTTTACCAATTCTCTACACATATTTGAATTGTCGTAGTCAACAACCCTTACAGGAGCAGTCCCTGGAGCAGGAGGTTGAGCACCAAGAACAGGTCGTGCTTGCTCTTGTGCCATCGGTGGCTTACGTTCAAAATTAGTATACTGTTGATACATTTGTGGAGCCACTCCACCCCTTGGCTGCTCACGTTCCTGTCTCATTCTCGCAATGCGAGTACATTCCTGTGTGGTATGGGTAAAGTTCTAAGCACAGGCTTGGCACCACTTTTTTGTGGGTTGGTTTGTGACTAGAGGAGAAAAGGTATTACAATCCTCTGTTTTATGGTTACCGCCACATGCTCCACAAAGATGAGGACCTGTAGGAAGTACACTCCTCAATCTCTGCTGCTGTTGTTGTGGCTGCATGGGTGGACGATAGGTCTATCCCAATCTCCTTAGTACTAGGTTAGCGATCTGGTCTGGATTTACTAGCGCGCTAGACCCTGAACTTTGGTCGTCACCCCACTGATCTCTAGGTTTCACCTCTGGGCCAGAACCATCTTGGAACTTGAAGTTATCGGTGAAATCCATAGCATCATGGCAACACTCATTGAAATTTGTATGCTTCTTCGCATAGAGATGTGTATGCAGAGTCGAATTTTTGAGTCCTTTTAAGAAGAGAGAAAATAATCGACTTTGGGCGGGCTTCTCATCTTCTGGGCAACGATTAATGTACTGCTTCATTCTATTTACACAGTCTCTAACACTCTCATTCTCGCCTTGCTTGAAAGAGTAGATGTGCGCTACCGTGTCATGTTGAATTCCCATCAAGGAAAAAGCAGCAATGAATCTCTCTTCCAAAACTCGTAAAGAAGATTTGTCTGAAGCCTCTAATGCCTGAAACCAAGCCAGGGCTTTTCCCTCAAGAGTGAGTCCAAATTCTTCAATTTGAGTATGCTTATCAGCCACTTGCTCAGCTCGAACTGCTTGTCTAAATGCTGCTACATGATCGTATGGATCTCCCGACCCTTCATACTTCTTTACCAGTTTCTGAAGAGTTGATGGCCTTACTTGTCTTGAATACTCATCATAGGGCCTACGGCCTCTCACTCTCAGTGGGAATTGTTCCTCTCTTTGGAAAGATGGTCCATATGTTTCCAAAATTGGTGTGGGTACCCTATTACCAGCCTCACCAAACCCCTCCAAAGATTTTGTCACCCGCATTTCAGGAGGTGCATTAATGGGAGGCCGAGTTGGCTCCCCTACCCTCCGATTGTTATAGTGAGAAAGATGTTGGTATGGTGTGACCTGTGGTGGTCGCACATTTGGTGTAGGACGATATCTTGGTGCTAGAGTTGGGCTACTAGCAGTGGTCCACTTAGATGTTGAAGGTCCCTCTCTAGTGAACTCTCGTAGGGGAGGAGCAACAGTTTCTCCAAGAAAGGCTGTCTCTCCTGGTTTGGCTGTATTTGTTGAGAACACTTCCATGAATAATGGTTGTCCTTTCCACGTGAGTTCCCGAATCTCTTTCCAATCTAAGGTTCGGTATTCATTGGCCAATTCATCAATTATTCTGTTCATGTGTCCTACAAGCTTCTCAACTACCACCACATGAGCTAGAGGAAGATCCAGTTGTGGCAATCTAGTTGTGGCATAATATCCCTCTAACGAGTCCTTATAGACCTCTTGAAGTGGGTCATCCTGTAAGACCTTTGTCACAGGAATTTGTTGTACAAACTCCCATTGGTTTTCAGCCCCCTGATCCATTTTACACTTGCCTTTCCTATCCCTTTCCAAATTTAGATCTACAAGAAGTAAATCATCTATGGATGGCTTGGAGGACTGGGCATTGGATGGTCCAGGCATGTCCGGCTCGATGAGCCAGTCATCTCTAGACTCCCTTGCTCTGGAAAGTTCTGATAAGTCTAAGAACTCGGTTCTAGAGAGCTCCCCTAATTTGTCTAACTTTTCTGGATGGTAGGTGACTTCGTAGCGAACACCATCTCCACCCATGTACATGTTACCCTGGTCATTGACTAAAGGTGCTCTATCAAGTTCTGAGAAAATGTCTGCGATCTTAACAAGATACCGTTGTTGTGGGTCCCTAAAGATCTCAGCTCCTTGAGCATTTGTGTAGACATATTGGAGTCTCACATTGAGTGTTAACCCCATGGTGTCGGCTTCAAATGGATTAAAGGATCTTGAGGGTGTCCTATTTGGGGCTACGGGATGACTATTTGTCGGCCCTAGATTGTCCATGGACAATGAACTAGTTGTTCTGGAGGAAAGGGTATCGGATTGGGATTCAGAAAGGTTTTCAGCAATATCTGCCAAATTGCCTACCGATTGGGTCCCACTTTCCTGCGTAGGTACTCTAGAAGGTGCCCTAGGCCCTATGGCAGAATCTACAAGACGTCCCGACCGCAAGTGCATAAGGTCAAATTTTTTTGGTTTTTTTATGTGTTTTTGTTTTGTTTTGTTTTGTTTTTTTGTTTTGTTAAATAAAATATATATATATATATATATATATATTTTTAACCTACCTAATCACTAAATGTAACTAAAAGGAGTATGTGTGGCGTAACTATCTATCCTATTTTTTTTAATTTAATTATGATTTTTTAAATGATTTTATGTTTTTTTTTAAATTTACACAAAAATTATGAATCACACTAAAAAAATACTAATTATGCACAAAGTTACAAAAAATTAAAAAATGCAGGTTACACTAATTATGCAAAAAATTTAAATGAAGAATTACAAAATATGCAAAAAAAAATAGACTCCTAAAAAAAACTCAATTTATCAATTTTTTTTTTCTTCTCCTTTTGTTGTTTTTTTTTTGGGTTTGTTTGTTTGTTTTTTTTTAACTAATAAATTTCGTGCCAAATATAAAAATATGAATTTACTAATTATGCAATAATTACAAAAATTCTAAAATAAAAAAATACAAACTACTTTAATTATGCAAAAATTTAAACAAGGAACAATGGATTCAAAAATTAAAAATTGTTTTTTTTTTAATTTTAATTATTTTTCCTCTTTTTTTTAATTTTTTTTATTATTCTTTTTTTTCTTTCTTTTTTTTTTCTTTAATTTCTCTTTTTTTTAAATTATTTTTTAACTTTTTTTATTGTTTTATTTTTTTTATTTTTTTTAAAAATACAAAAAATAGAAATTAAAAAAATAATTCTAAATTAAATAATTAAAAAAATTAAAAAAATTGAAAAATTGAAAAAATTACTAACCTTATCTTGTTTATCTTCTCCGCGATTTTTGCAGGTCGGCTCCTCTTTCGGCGCCTTCGTTTGCTGCTAGTCCTTCGCTCGCCTCACCACCGCTTCCTTCACAGCGTTAGCTGTAGTAGCCGGCTTCGACTCCTTGCGCGGCCACTTCACACCGGCCAGTCTCCACTCTGCCTTCCGTAGCCGCCTTTTCTGCACCTTCTCCTTCCTTCTCCTAAGCAGGTGCTTGCGCCACCTCGCCTCCTACACGGCCTTGGCCTTTTTCGCCTGTGTTGGCCACAGCAGCGGCCACTTCACCAACACCACCGGTCGCCTCCACGCAGCCAGTACCACCTTTGCTCTTTCTTCTGCATTCGCTGACGCCTGCTACGCCCCGTCGTCCACCTTAGCTTCGCTACTCTCCCTCGGCGGGTGAGGCAGAGATAGCCGCCTTCGCCATCCCTTCACAACCGCAACCCCACTCCTTGGCTCCAAGCACTCCGCCAGCCTCTTCTCCTTCGCTTTTTCCACGTTGACCTTCGCACCGCCAGCAGCAGCTGAGGCCTCTTCACCACCTTCGCCTGTCTGGTGCGCCACCGATTTCTCTTTTTTTGGCCACTTCACCCAGGCGCCCTCCACTGACCAGCCTTTGCTGCCCGGCCTTCGCCTTCAGCAACGTTTGGAGCTCTAGAACGCCACTGGCGAACCACAAGTGAAGCAAAACACTCCTGAAAGGTTGCTTGCACCTACCTGAGCACACCTACGCTTGTTGCGCTATGATTTTGTTATTTTTTTTAAATACACTAGTATGCTGCTCTGGTAGGCTGAGTTGAGCGCTTCTGCACTGCTTGTAGTGATGAAGCCCTCACGCTTATTTAACACACAAAACCATCTCAACGAGTAGTTTCTTTTTAAAAAAAAACTATCGCTCACATGCTACTAAGCCACCATACCCCTCCCAATGGCTAGACTCTGTTTTATATACTTCCACATGGCCCTTCAGCAAGTCTTTTATTATTTTTTACTAATTACATGTTAGCGAAAAGCATGAAAGCATGAAATGACAAAAAAACAATGAAGGTAAGCATAATGAACGGTACTTGAAAAGCATAAAAGCAATAAAACATAAAAAACAATGCGGGAGAAACCTCAACCGCTCAATGGTTTTTTTCTTATCCTAACCTTATCTACTCACACCGGGATCGCACACCCGAACTTAACCTAATCACTCAATGGTTTTGCAACCAAAAGAGGAAATAGTGGTGGTTTCCACACACTCTCAACCGGATTTGAGTCTTCTCCCCGGCAGCGGCGCCAATGGAGAGACGGAAAAACTCTCTCACTTGTAGCAAGAGTAGTATGATCCACACTTAGCTCAATCCAATGGGATTTGCATCCCTTTCGGAGCTAGGGATTCAACCCGTACCGGTGCACAAAAGCTTATCCATTTGATGGAGAGAATGCTAAGAAAACTACTACTAATGACATAGACTCAACACACACTCAAGCTCAATCTTGCTATTGCTCACTCAACTCCACATTCCACTCATCCATACATCCAAACAAGAAGAAAGCTTAGCTATTGCTTACACAAGATCAAAGCATTCTTTATTCTCAAATACTCATTTCCCTAGCATGCACACAACCCTTGAAGCTATCAATAAGAAACATGCATACTAGAGAATTGACATGAGAAGAGAGACAAATATCAACTCATTGCATTGAATTAACAAAAGAATAGAACTTACAACAATGTAGATGGGGAGAGAGAAGAGCTTGCACCTCTATGGAAGAAGAGGGAGAGCTAGTCTCAAGAGAGCTCAAACATGAGTTTGCCCAATGTGTCCATAAGCTCTCAAATGAGCCACTTTTTATACAAAAACTCTAAAACTCCCAAAAGTTTCCATGTGGGATTATTGTCAAACCCACTCCCACACTCATCCAGCCCTAAGTGTCTTTTTTGTTGCATCCTTGTATTGATCTTCATTCGTCATGCAACAGTAGCGAAACATAAAGAGTTTGAGTTTCACATTCTCCAAAAGCCCAATGAACCTTGAAAATGTTCCGTCTGTTATTTTAACGATTAGATCTTCTCTTTTTAGATTGAGTTTGCCCTAGTTTTCCCAACACCGTTTTGTGATGATGCTAACCCCTGCCCCACCATCCAAGATAGCTAGTGCCTGGTACCCATTTTGATGAATCGGGATTGTAGCATTAGTGTCGTCACTTTCATAATAACATCCCAATTGATTAACTGGTATCTTGACGACTCTGGTTGTTCTTCCTCTTGTGTGTTTTAAGGTTCTTTCTACCAAATGTGACAGAACATCCTCTATAGTATCGGCCGCCTTCTACCCATTCCTTTATGTCTGCCCATAATGTTGGTGAACTACGTAGCAGTTGTCCCAATGACATTTGCACAGAAGTGGATAGTACAGCGTGAGGCTTTCTATGTCTCTGGGTTCTCTAGAAATTGTTTCCTTCCACGTGTGTGTCTCGTATCCATCCCTAGGGAAAGAATGGATGGTTTCATCTTGCGCAGCTTCTTTAAACATTCTTAACATTGTGTTCCCTTAAGATCCCTCTTCCGTCTCTTTTGGAATTGGAGTAGGTATGTCCAATTCTCTTTCCCTTGTTGGCTCATTTCTTGGATATATTGTATCGTTGACTCGGTTAGCCCTTAACTTGGCTTTATGAAGCCGTTGACATTCTTCTACTAAGGCCCTGGCATCTTCGAGCTTCCTTATCTCCTTTTTGGCATTTGGGTATTCCCTGACTTCTTTAGGGGTTGATGGTCTTTCCCCTTGCATCTCTATGTCAAGCTCTTTTTGGTTGACCGCTTGATCCCCTTCTTCTCTCGATTGGGTGGATCCGGTGTCGATCGTATCTTCTTCGGATCCATCTTGGATTGTGACCTTGGTGTCACCCTTACCCACTTTTTTTCACTCTTCTTCTCCGACGAGTTTTGGAAGTGGTCGCATCTACTCGGTTCTTCCCCTTGTCCCCCAATTGGGCCTGGGCTCGTGTCAGGATATTGAGTGGCGTGATATTTCCAAGTTGCACACTAATGGTCCGGATGGTGGCCTCATTAGAAGTGAAAGTCAAACCACTTGCACGGTATGGACAATCCTTGATCAAATGATCAATGCCACATTTAGTACAAGTAAGTACTGGCATGTCATTGGGCGAAGTAGTCAATTGTTGGGGTTGGTGCGTATGAACCACATTCTTGTTTAGACACTCAGCGGTTTGATGCAGCCCACCATAGCCAAAACATTGTAGTGGTCCTCTCCTCATGTTTGAGTTTATGTCCTTACCCTTTCTTGAAACAGAGGTACTGGCATGTTATTATGTAGGACATAGAATTCTGGTGTGATCTCCACAGCTTCCTCATAGTACTCACTAAGTTCTATTTCACACACCATATCAATATCTTCTGATGGCTATTCAATAAATACTTGGTTTGTTTTAGCCTGTGGTGGTTGTGGTGGTAGAACAGGTGGTGGTAAAGGTGAAGTGTCCTGCACTCGAAACATTCCCCTAGGTAAATAGGAAGAGTTGGGATGTCCTGCAGCAGTTGCAATGATTTGCACAGGTGATGTTGGTAAGGCCAATGAAGCTCTAGGTGTGCCGACAGCTGTGCAACTGTTTAGAACCTTGGATATCTACACATGGAAGTGTCATGATTCCCTAATTTGACACATTGTGCACAATAGAGTAGTGGCCTTGCTCTTAACTATGCACATTCAGTGGTAGTGTGATTCAATCTGCACATAGAGGACCACACCAATTCCCTACGAGGGTAAAGATGGGTATGCCCATGCCCAGATGTTTCTCTTCCCTCCTTTACCTTCAATTTCTCTAGTATTGCATTATTGAGCTCATCCACATTCATGTTTTTGACTTGCTTGCTCCGAGTTCCAATCTCTTGGTGACTTGAAACACGTAAAGTCGTTGTTGCTAAAGATATTTTGACATCTTCCAGTTGTGGCAATTCCAACATATTATCTTCATATTCAATTTCCAGTTTGCAACATGCATCTAGAGTAGCCGGTCGGGCTAATACCAGATAATCATGCATCTTGTGGTCTCTAACTCCTCTCCGTAAGCAAGGCAATAACTGATCGTAAGTTGGCCTTTCCCATATTTTGCACCTTGAATTTAAGTGCTTTAGTTGAGATACATAGTCTTTCATCGACTCCATTTCCTTTTGTTTGATATTGTGCAACTGTGCCATAAGACTCCATCTATCGCCACTTCTGGCAAAGCTGGGCACAAACACATTCTTAAGTCATGTGAAGTTAACCTTATCCTCGGGTTTGAGGGTTTGGAACCATTGATGTGCTTTCCCTTCTAGGGTCAGTGAAAGCATGAATCATTGTTACATCACTGACTGGCCCGCATATGTTTCGCATGTGGATTCAAAAATCTCTACATGTTGAATAGGATCCCCATCCCCCCAGAGAATTTTTGAACAAGCTTGGAAATGATGTGTGGCCTCATTTGGGAGAGTCGGGATTCTAGAGCAGTGCCTAGTTCCTTGACCATTCCTTGGCCCATTTCTGCGGCCATATTCAATAGATCCGTCCTTGTGGCTTCATTAAGATCGATGGTTAGATCCACTCTTGGTCTTTGAGGAATTGCTCCCCCTCTATTCCTAGACCTCTTTCTCTTCCTATGTTGGCTCTTCTAGGCATCTCCAGTCTATGGGATGGTCCTGCCACTTCACTTTGGAATGGCTCATCATTAGCCACCTATGTACGCCTTTGCAGAATTAAGAGTTCCATGTCCTGTAGGAACTTAGGATGATTGATCATCTTCTCGATGTCCTTTTTGGTGTACATGCGGTCTTCCACTTCACCCGCAGCTCTTGGTAGGGTATCCTCTTCATCTAAGGTTACAAACCCTTCCTCACTCCTGGGCTCTTCATTAATGGGTTCTAAGTTGGGAATTTCTCCCTCACTTCTTCCCATGACTATTTTCGGCTCTTTACCCTGTGATGATTGGGGTAAGTTTATACTTCCCATCTCTTTTGTTCGGCTCTAGCCCTTCGAGTATTGAGCTCTTGTTTCCTTAAGCTCAATTCTCATAGCTGTCGTTCCACCTCGATCCTTATTAGATCTAACTCTACTTCCTCTGAGGTCGGGAAGAATACTTGACCCATCCTGGCCACACTTTCCATGTCTCTTCTCATTTGGGGGGGGTGCCAGTGTTTGACAACCTCAAATTTGAAGTTTGGATAGGCACTTCTTGCCTTGGACCAAGTCTAGCGCTGGTTGACGAACCCATGCCCGCGGATTGCACTTCTTCGTCATTACTGGTTTGGAGACTAAAAAATCCCTGGGCTATATCAATGATACTGTTGGATTTGGTTGGGGAGGGTGGTTTCTCCTCTTCCCCAAACCCAAAGTATCATAGCCCTTCTTCCATGGATTCACTACTAGTTTCAACGGTGGTCAGATTCCTTAGGATACTGAGTGGCTTGAACCCACTCTTGATAAGAAGATCCTGGGTAATTTGATGCACTATCATCAGGAGTGAGGTTGTCTTCGATGAGATTTCCAGACCTCAAGTGCATGTATATATGATTTGATAAGCTATTTTGCTGTCAATTAAATTTTGGTCAGATTCTATCGACTTGTTTCTAAGGCCCTGAGATTGCAGAGAACAGTTCACGATAGCGTGAAGTGTCAGAAAACAATTCACGTTGTGAACGATATTCTGCAGTTTCACGTGTTTAAAATTTTTGCTTTTAGACTCAGAATTCTACATTACTTTGTTATGCTTTTCAATTTTCTCAAGACTTCCTTAGCCTTAATCTGACTAAACCAAGTTCGTGAGTTTGATTTGATTAAGGTGTGTGAAGAGATAAGGTTTCACGTCGTGAAAAGCAATTGATTCACGTCATGAACTAAAAATGGTTCATGCCATGAGGGGTTCTAAAATGGTTCACGCCATGAGGGGTTCTAAAATGGTTCACGCCATGAGGGGTTCTAAAATGGTTGAAATGGAAATGTTTCACGTCGTGAAGTGCTCTGAAATAGTTCATGTTGTGAACAATTTTCTACACGCTCAATCACGATTCTTAATTTTATCAGAGGTGTCAAGATAAGGCTACCTATTTTGGCAAGGTAATCTCATGAATTGCAACATTGATGTGGGGAGCGGTTCACGGTGTGAAGTTGTAGAGAAAACGATTCACGTCGTAAACGATTTTCCTGCAGTTTCACGTGGGAAATTCTCGCGTCGACTAAGGTGATTTCGGGTGCAAAATACTTATCCAATTGTTTCCAAAATTATTGTGCCACGCCTAAGGAGTGTAATACAAGTTCAAGGCATAGTCAATGGCTCCTTATTTTTTTTATTTTTGTGAATTTTTGAAAAGAAAGAAAAATAGAACACTAATCTGCTCATTCACATTGATGATTCTAGTGATGGAAACATCAAAATTAACTAGAAAAAATAGTGAAGCTCTCTTCCAAGACCACTCCACCACAAAAATACACAATAAAAACAACCAATTTCTCACGATTTTTTACTTCCACACGAATCTTATCCATTCATTTCCTACACAACAATGCACTACCAGAATGCAAAGGCAATCATGAATCTTATGTAATGGGTGCTGAAACTCCAAGAGGAAGGAAGAAACAAAGGTGTTTCCCAGTAGCGGCGCCAAGAATGTTATGGGCCACCACACCTCCAAGAGGGAACTCAATGCATTCACCTAAGGGAAGAGCAATAGAACACAATTGTCATAGGGCACTTACCAATGCTTTGAACTTGAGTCCCTTCATACCTCCAGGCTTGTTAAGCTCCAAACCTCCAAACTTCACCTCCACACTATCATCCAAGAGTCACTCACACCGTCGCATAAGGCAAGCACTCTCTCTCACTCTCCAACACAAGCATGCAACATACAAGCATAGAAGAGGCACAAGTGCTAGAATGCTCTCTCTCAATCTCTCTCAAGACACAAAGAAGAGCTCTCAATAGCACAAAGGGGGATTGTGTCCATTCATTATGAGAAAGTGCCTTATATACATTTGGCCCTTATTCATACTTGGGCGCCCAAAACTTACTTAACTAAGGCCTAGGGTGGCCAATATCTCATAATGTACAACTTTTATAGTGCCTTTACATGACACTTATTAATGTCCTCAATTGGAGGAGCATACTTGTTAATCCAAAATGGGATTAACACATTCTGGAGACAATGTGTCCAAGGATAGCACTGTCATGTTGGGTTCCAGAAGGTTGTTCAAAGTAGAAAATAATTACTCCACCATAGAAAAATAATAATTGGGAATGATCTACTCCATTAAAAAGTCTAATCACTATTTTTTAGGGAACATTTTTTGAGTTTCATAAGGATCACAAGATAGCCCTATATCTGGTGAATAAGTCGAGCCTTGAAGGAAAGTTGGCAAAATGGATGTTGTTGCTCTGCAAGAGTTTAACTTCATGCTTAAGCATACCCCGTGTAACCATCATGTAATAGTAGATTTCCTATTTAGACTAGAGTATAGAGAAGCTCTAGTAGGCATGGAAGATGACCTTCTAGATGCACAACTATTAGTGGGATAGATGGTGAAAAGTTAAATTGGTATGAGAAATGCTACAATCCCTCACTAACTTATCCTTCCTAAGAATACAAGCAAGGGACCAAAGGAAGAAGAAGCTGAGCCTCCAAAGTAAGTCATTCATGGTGGCTGAAAAAATTCACAAGATTTGCTTTGAATATTGAGAAGATGGGAATTGATTAAGTATCGAGAAGATGGGCGTTGATTAAATACTAAGACGATATGTCCCAGAGCATGAGCAATAAGCTATTTTGGTAGAATCACACCAATGAGTTAATGGAAACCATTTTTTAGGAGAAATCATGAGTCACAGGTAGGAAAGTGTTCCAATTAAGAGTTGACTGAACACCCTAGGTTGCATATAGAACTATACTCACAGTGATAGAATTGCCAACATGAAGATTGCGCACATACACACAATTGTTTAGAAAATGTCATAGCTTGTATTACTTAATAATAGCATGGTTATTGGCAATGATGAAGTGGTTCTTAATGTTCCATTGGAGGATGGTTCTATGGTTTGAGATCATGCTTTTGTTGTGGATAGAGAGTGTACTCATGTAGACAATGCGAGTAAGGATGGATCAATCCTTGATCCAATTTCCCAGTGATGATCCAGGGGAGCTAGCTTTGGCTAGCATTGGTGTAGATATGAGTCTTATAGATTTGGCTAGCATTGGTGTAGATATGAGTCTTATAGATGTTCTAGTTTCTCGTGATTAAAATTTGGAGGTTCCATTAATTGAGCCTACTATGCATGATGATACCTCTCTTCTTCTCTCATGTGATGAAGCAAGCAATGGCCCAAAATAACCTGACCATCTGCCACACCATGGGAAACACTTGATGCAAAGCTATGGTCATCCAAGAACTCCTCATGGCACTCCTTGCCTTCCTAGTTCTCCAATGTTCCCATAACTCCCATTATATACGTCCCATCATAACGGCAAGCAATATTAATATCATCATCATTATCATCGTCTGACTCTCATTCTCATAGGTCTCCCCTAGTTCTTCTACAATTGATTTGTAGAATATAGCTATCCTCCTATGGCTAGAACATGATTTATGTCTACCCCCTAATGATAGTCATAAAGAGAATGCAGGGGGGAGAGAGAGAGAGAGAGAGAGAGAGAGAGAGAGAGAGAGATTGAGTTCCTTACAAACAAAAACACACACACAAGAGAAAGTAAGAAAAAAGAGATTGAGTTCCTTACAAACAAGAACACACACACACAAGAGAAAGTAAGACAACAGAGAGAGATGGATGGCTGGATTTTCTTCTATCTTCTTCTCTTCTCTAAAACCATAAACTAAAGAGATAAGAGTACATACTATAAGGGAAAGTACTCTACTACTATAACACACAATGGTTGGTCCATAGTGTGAATTTGACTATATGAGCTGGCACTATAACTATGCTATACGTTAGTAATTCAAATGTGGTTGTCACATAACTTGTTATCCACTGGTGGCATATCAACCATAATCTCACCAGCTATCACCCAAATTGGTCATCAATGTCCGAAACACTAGTTGAGCTTGATATGCCAACACTCCTCCTCGAGCTCAACTCCACACATTGAACTCTAAGCAAGCCCCTAAACCTGTAAAGATTCTCTATACACAATGCCTTCATGAAGATGCTAGCCACCTGATCCTCTATGTTAATATATACTAGATCTACATCACATATTAGAACCTTCTCCCTCATAAAGTGATAATGCACCTCAACGTGCTTCATCCTAGCACGGTATATTAAAGTGCTACTCACGTTGTCACAACAAATGACAACAATCCTATCCATAGACTCACCCATATCACCAAGTAGCTTCGAAAACCAAGCTATTGTTAGAGTGGAGATCAATGTAGCAATACACCCGTAGATGCAACAAGTAAGGAAAGATAGATGGAAGAGTAGATTGATGAGAAGTACAAGTGAAGTGACATGATAAGGTCACTTATACACTCATAAGCGTTTGTACATATTCTCATGGGAAAAAACCTCCTAAAGGGGGAAAAAGTGCCCCGGCCCATTATTAGCTTACATCTACACATCATTACCATGTAAATCCTACACATCCCCCCTATAGTGAAGATGTGAACATGTATAAGGATCATGTGGTTGATCAATCCCCAAATGGCAATAATCCCAAAACTTTGTGAACAGCTTTGAACTTCTCCATGAACGTATATATGTAGAGACATAAGCCAAGCTAATCTCTCATGTAATATGAGCCTCTCCCTAACATAATGTAGATACATAAGCCTCTCCCTAACATAACGTAGATACATAAGCCAAGCTAGTCTCTCTTGTAATATGAGCCTTTCCCTAACATAATGATAATGACCTTAATGTGCTTTGTGTAAGCATGAAACATTGGATTCCTTGTTGCAAACATCTAATGCACTTTCGCTGTCACTAAACACGGAGATGGGAGACTGCTATCCAACACCAAGATCTACCAAAAGGCATCTGAGCCATACACACTCAACAATCGCTATAAAATTTGTCTTATACTCAATTTCATAACTCAAAGTGGTCATTGTTGGCTTCTTGTTTGTTGAGCCATGATATACACGAATCACCAAGGTGAAAGCAAAAGCCACTGGTGGTGGTGGACACTCATGTGTCATAACATCCCAGCCCAATCAGAATCGCTGAAAGCATACAACTGAACATCACCTCGCTTAGCATAGAATAAGCCAAGGGATTGAGTTCCCTTAGCATAGAATACTCGCTTGATAGTCTACCAACGCTTACTTCTAGAAACTGTGCATAAACCCACTCAATTGGGAGACTCCAAACTGAGTGTTCGACCTTGTATTACATAGATAGATGAGTTCCCTGTATATCTAAATACTCACTTGGTAGCTTACCAATGCTTATTTCGAGCAACTATGTATAAACCTACTCAACTAGGAGACCCCAAACTGAGTGTTTGGCTTTAAATGGACAAGGATTCTCTCACATCTATACTTCATGACACATATATAAATGGCCTAAACTATGAAACATGACCTAGGTGCTTATTGTTGGAAAATTAAGGGGCATAAATCATCAAATCATGTTACCTAATATCGTACATTAAGTGATGGGCAAACTATACCTGGGTTGTAACCTATTGATGTGGTATACATATTCACCCAAAATTGAGGAAGAAGAAAAAGAATCCACATCCCTTCCTCCCTCCCTCCTCTTTTTGTTTCTTCTAATCATAGGAGGGTGTTATACTAATTATTAACATAAAGTACAACCTTATAGGAAATTAACATATAATGAATAACCTTACAAATATACAAAAGCAACAAACTACCATGTACAAAGATTTTAAGAGGCCATATAGTATGTATTAACAAGCAACCACACCAAAGCTACTTTATAAATTACATGTTTCCACACGATAATATGTATCGACCAAACACTGCAAAGCTAGTTGATGATTTATACCCTCTAAGACATACATAATTATTTTCAAACAAACACAAAATTTGATGTGCAACAATGAGGTGAAATAGGAATATACAAGTTTTCACTCCATCATAGCTTTATGAAACTTGAGAAGCCCTCTCTATATAGAAAGAATGTAGGGAACACCCAATGTCATGGGGCTTTGTCCAACCACACTCAGGAGCATAAAAAGCTCAACCGAGAAACTAATTTACCATGGTCTAGCACACAAATGCATAGTCGGGGTGTGTCACTCACCTTGTGAAAGTTGGGATTCTTGTAGGCGATGATGTTGCCATACAACCGCACCCGAAAGCTTCACTCCATCGTTGCCCCCACCATTGCCGCACTCCAATGGAAGCTTGAACCTCCTTACCACTCTATCTTACACACTCACTCTCTCACACACATGCAAGCAAGCACACATAAGAGCTCAAACAAGTACAAGGCAAGCAAGTAATCATATAGGAGAGTAGAAAAGAAGAGAACTCTATTACCTTATACATAAAAGAATGAGTGGTGATGTTATGTGCACATTATATGTGCATATAGTAGGAGGCTAACCCACCCTAGGCATGTGAACATGGGAGCATGCTCTAGTGGGGCAAGGGTTAGGTCTAACCTTGGGTTGAGGTTAGGGTCAGGCAACCAAGGGTCACACATGGAAATGGAGAGTCAAGAGTCACTTGAGTGCTCTGCTATATAATAGTGACATGGGGCACTCTCAAGGGATGTTCTCTTGTGTAAGGCATTGTATCTACTCTCTTGCCATTTCATGCTAGAGCTATGTCCTGCTAGAATGAAGTCATATCTCTTGGTGGTATGGGACACCAAGGTTAGGTATGTGGTACTTCATTGTATTTATGTGTACACCCTTTGGTTGGTGGGTTGGGTGGATGAGTATATGCCTGGTTTATGCATGTTTATGCATAGTGATTAGCTAGAGGGATCTTTAGGGTTTTAATAGTGGTATCAGAGCGGTCTCTAGTTAATTTTTGATGTTTTTCTCTCCTCTTAATTTTATCTCATTATTCCAAAAAATTTAGCATTTTTAAAGTAAAATTTAACATTTACTAAGTTAAAAAATGTTTTTTTTTGGTTTGTTTTGGTGGCCTATGCATTGGGAACGTCAATATGGCAGTCAGAACGCGGTGCTTCTCGACTTGGATGGACGTATCAACACTACAGGAAAATTCCATGAGTGGAAATGCTATTTTTCTCTATTTTAATGGTTAAAATAAGCATTTTACGGATTTTTATCCAAAATACCGCACATGCTATTATGGGTATTTTTTGGTATAAAGGATTTCCTAAATTTTTAAAAATTTTATAAAATTTTTTCTAATTATTTAAGAATTTTTAAGAGCATTTTTATGGTAAAAAAGACATTTAATGCATTTTTAATGCATTTTTGCGGGTTTCCTGCAGGCATGCTATCAAATTTATGCCGATTTTTTGTTGAATTTCAGTAGGGGGTAGCATGTTGATCCATCAGGTTCTCTCCCATGTGCGCGGCATTTTTTCCATCTCTCTAATCTGAATTTTCCTCCATTTTTTCTCTCCCGCGTGCGAACACCTCTTAGGTGGGAAGATCTGATTAATACTAATGATAATTAGAGATTAATTATGATTAGTGTATAATCCAAATTATGCCATAATCTATCTGTCAAACAGAGAAGAGACCAGAGATATGGTGGAGAAGGGAGTTAAGTTGGAGAAAGGGGAAGAGAAAGACGGAAATCTATGCTTCCCTCCCTCTCCTTCATGATCGTGCGCACGTCAAGGGGGGGGGGATTTTTTTTTCTGGTGGCCGGCGCACAGCACCCCCCTCCATGATTCTTTATTAAAAAAAAATCTTTATAAGCTTTTGAATAAAGCTTTTAAAAAAGAAAAAAATCTTTAAATTTATTATTATTTTTTAAAAAATATTCATGGTGAGCCCTTTGACCTTTGGGGTCCAAAGTTTTTTTTGACCTTTCAAATTCTAGAGTTGTTTGTCACTTCATTTTCCGCAGCCCTTGGCTGTTCGCATTTTGGAGTGACCATTCGGGTTTCGAAATTTTTTGTCTGTTTCGTATTCTAATGCATTCAAGGTATAATAAAAATTTCAAAAAATTCGTGGAAAATTAGACAAAGGTTTTTTCCAATTTTGGGAATATCCAAGTTTGTCGATTGGCATGTGGCATGTCCATTCGAGCGTCCGTGACTATTCAAATTCCTTTAAAAATCTATTTTAACCCAGAAAATTAGTAATTCAATTAAAATTGGAGATTTTGATTGGATTTGAGAATTGTCGGGTGGAATTAAAAAATTTCGTGATCGATGGGATTCTTGGGGTAATTTTTTATAATTACCAAACTTAAAAAAATTCTAGAAATTATTTTTGAAATCCTAGAAAATGGTATTTTTGAAATATCAATTGTATTTTGGTAAATTTTATTGCTAAAATTTTCTCAAAAAATTTAGATTTGGAGTGCCATAAGATAGAATTTGGTGGATTTCAAAATTAGTAAATTTTGAGGCCCTAGAAAAATAGAAAAAATTAAGAATAAATCATGATAGTAGCCACCAAAGCATTTTTTCTTATGTGCAGTCAGTTCTAGCAAATTGATTTACTAGATTATTTTGGTCAAGGGTGGTCAAGTGAAGTTAGTTCGAGTGAATCATGATTTTTGAAGAACCTTATTACCATGGCTCATATTGACTTCTCAGTCAATGACAATGTCGATGAGATGAGTGATCATCCCAACTTAGGTAGGGAAGATTTTAAATTCCAAGTTGAAGAAGAGGAGGCTATTGAAAAGAGTGAGTTTATGGAAGTAACAAAGTGTCTAGAGGTAACTATTGCCAAATGCCATGATGAGATGGATTCACTAAAGATGTAGATCTTGACTTTGCAAAAAGCTCTTTTAGTGGCACCTCTTGCTCCTACCAAAGCACTTGCTCCGTCGTTTGCACCAAAGGTGTACGGTGATGAGAAAAAGGAGAAGACTTAGGAATGTGTAGATACCTAGCTCAATAGGTGGACTACACACTTTGCCTTTCATCCATTCATTGATGCGCAAAAGCTGCAGAGCAGATGGCATAAGGGTTATCGAAAGGGAAGACATTAACTTGGTGGAAGGATCTCAAAGAAGATTCCATTCTTACCACTTGGCAGAATTTCGAAGAAGCTTTCAAAAAAGAGTTTGTCCAACTAGGGGATGAATTCGAGATAATTGCCAAGCTTGTTAAAAATAGCATGGGAAATCAGTCTTTTGATAATTATGTGCAAAAGTTTAGACAATTGGCTACCAAAGCCAAGTTTGATGATCATACCTTGTGTGGAATTTTCATTAATGGTCTAGCTCACGACTATCAGTACGAGGTAAAAAAATGCAAGGTCAAAACGAATGAAGATGCTATTCATGTAGCTCAATTTTTTCATAAGACTATGGTCGTGCACCAACACTTCAAAATCATTGTCTAAGAAAAAGAAATCCACGTTCACTTTTTCAAACAGTGGACAAAAAAGAAAGCTGGTTTTCACACCAAAACCAAAAATTTCTAACAACGCCAACAAGAAGCAAAAAATTGTGAGCAAGGATGATATCACATGTTTCAAATGCAAGGAAAAGGGACATGCAAAGAAATTATTTCCTTTGAATGGAGCTACAGCACCTTCGGTGCCTGGATAAAAGGCGGCACCGAAGAAGTTTATACCAAAGAAATCTGTGCACATTACACAACTTCAAGTCAATATTATGCATCTTGAAGGATTACCTTTGCATATATAGATGTAATCGGTTTTCCAATCATGAACCAATATTTCTTCTCTTATATAAGAACTTTTGAGAAATATTGTGTATGACCCTTATCTCTGAAAATCCATCACCATAAATGTGTGGAAGCTTAGTTCGAAGGTCTTGATTTTTGCATATTGTGTATGACGCTTATCTCTGAAAATCCATCACCATAAATGTGTGGAAGCTTAGTTCGAAGGTCGTGATTTTTGCATATTGTGTATACTCATTCTAATATGGGTGCCCAATTCTCTTAAACATTAATTAATTAGTTTGAGAGGGAGAACCTAACGGGAGGACCTTATGTAAAATTTATGGAGGTATCTTCGATCTTTGAACCTTTGTGTGAGAGATAGAGAGGAAGATACAGGAAGACGGACTACGATGACCATTAAAAAAAACTGTATGTTTTAAAACAGTGCTAAGGTTTAAACCTTAGCACTATTAGGTGGAAGGGGCCCATGATTGACAAGTGTAGTTTCCAAGATGCCAACACAAGGCACCATAAACGAACGAGAGAGATTCTTGAACCTTATAAAAGTACATTTCTATTAGGCCACCTCATGCATATAGAGAAATAAGTTATTGCGTTTCATAAAAAATGTTTTGGTACCTTATTTTATTTTGGGCACCGATACATGGGCTCCAACATCTTATCCTTTTAACATTCTAAAGCCCTCTGGGTGCCAAGTCTCTCCGCTCTTCGACTGCATGCAGGGGCTTTAAGCTCTCATGCCCTCTTATTACTAGCCGTGCCTATCTATCATTATTTTTCGCCTGCGATCCTTGATGCGAGCCGGGCAGCTCTTCAGAATGGTAAGCCTATGCCCACAGTCCTTGGTCTAAGCAGCAAAGGTATGTTTCTGGAGCTCAGCTGTCTGTAGAGATTTAATTTGAAGTGCAGTCGGTCAAAGCAAGTAAAGGGCCAGCTGCTTTGGAATGGGGCCAGCTATTCTACTCTGCCCTTCTTCCACTGCAGTGCAGCTCCTTGGGCAGGTCTCCCCTTCAAAGAACACCAGGCAAAGAGAAGGAATATTCTATCTATCAAATGGGAATGCTAGACAACTTGCAAATGTCCATTGGGCCGGAGATTATATGAGGAGGCCAGCATCTTTCTTTCGGTCTTCTGCCACTGCTAGAAAATGCAGGAAAAACAACTATCCTTTTGCCTGGAG
This sequence comes from Cibotium barometz, assembly GCF_041138505.1. Classification (NCBI taxonomy): domain Eukaryota; kingdom Viridiplantae; phylum Streptophyta; class Polypodiopsida; order Cyatheales; family Cibotiaceae; genus Cibotium; species Cibotium barometz. The sequence goes on from NC_141103.1 coordinate 34,058,530, forward strand.
AAGGGTTTTTGCAATTGCTGCAGGAGGGGAGGTATCAGTAGAAGAGCCTGCCGTTGCACCTGAAGCAGTACAGATAGGGCAGGATACGGCTACTGAGTCGTCTACAGCTTCTGAGGAGACACCTTCTGCAGAGCCTAAACCCCAGGGAAGGAGAAACCTCAGCAGGAGCAGGAGCAGCAGCAGCAGCAGCAACAACAGGGCTGTTGTTGTGAGCCCCGCAGAGCTTGTCCCTGGAGCAACTTTCTCCGGTAAGGTCACCACCATCCAGCCCTTTGGAGCCTTTGTGGATTTGGGTGCCTTCACAAATGGGCTTGTGCACATCTCCAGGTTGAGTAAAGCCTATGTGAAGAAGGTGGAGGATGTGGTGCAAATTGGGCAAGATGTGAATGTGCAGGTTCTCGATGTCGATTTTAAGGCCAACCGTATCTCGCTCATGCTCGTCATGGAGGAGAAAGAAGAGGCGCAGCGGGGAGGAGAGGTAGGAGAAAATCAGCCACAAAGACCTCCCCAGCAGCAAGGGAGGAACCCTAGAAGAGACCTATCAAAACGACCTGGCCAAAATGCCACAGCGACCAAAATGAAGAAAGGTGAAATTGTAACTGGTATTGTGAAGAACATGATCAGATCAGGGGTCTTTGTTACCCTCCCTGATGGCACTGATGGGTATCTGCCAATAGGGGAGGTTGTCTTCAGAGCACCCAATACAAACTTAGAGTCTCAGTTTCAAGTTGGACAGGAGGTTACTGTGAGGGTGCTTCGTATAGAGAGAGGCCGTGTAACTTTAACTACAAAACAGGAAGTGGACTATGACAAGATAAACGAGGCCCTCAACAAGGATGTGGTAGGGGGAGCTACTAATCCCTTCGAAATAGCTTTCCGTAGGAATGAGCTAATTTCCAATTTCTTGGCTGAGAGAGAGAAGCAGAAGGTTGAAGCAGAACCTAAGGGTGCAGCAAAGGAAGATACAAAGGAAGGTACATCAGCAGAGGTTGCCGCTACAGAGCCTTCAGAGCAGAAAGCCGAGCAGGAGGAAGCTGCTGATCCTGTCCAAGAAGTGAAATATGCAGTGGAGGAACTTGTTGAGGAAGCAAAACCTGTGGTGGAAACAGACGCAACCCCAACTACGGAAGTATCAGCACCAGAGGAGCCTGTCATTGAGGAGACAGTGGTAGCCTCAGTTGAAAAATTGGTTTCCTCTGATGAGAAAGTGAAAGACCTGGCAGAAGAAGACACAACTCCAATAAGGGAAATATCGGCACCAGAGGAGCCTCCTGTTGTGGAGAAAGTGGTAGCATCAGTTGAAGAAGCTGCTACTTCTGATGAGGAAGTGAAAGCCATGGCTGAAGTATCAGTACCAGAGGAAACTGCCTCTGAGGAGAAAGTGGTAGCCTCAGTTGAAGAAGTTGCTTCTTCTGATGAGGAAGCATCACCAGCAGAGGTATCTGATGCCAAGGAGCTTGTCAAGGAAGGGGCAGATGCACTTAAGGAAGCAGTAGTTGCTGTTGAAGAAGCCATCGTCGAGCAAGCTGGTACTGCAGTTGAAGAAGTGGTGAACCTTATTGAGGAAGTGTCAAATAAAGGGGACACTACTGTTGTAGAGGAGACTGTTAAAGAAGTGAGAGCTGCGGTTGAGGAGGAAGTTCTGAGCAGTGTTGAGGAAGAAGCAACTCCTGTGGTGGGCTCGGCAGAGGAACCTGTAACTGTGGAAGTACCTGACCAAAATGATGTCGAGCAAGCTGTAGCTTCTGTTGAGGAGGTGGTAGCAGAGGAAATTAAAGAAGGGGAGAAAACAGAGGTATCTGTTAGTATTGAGAAATTGAGTTCGATACCAGAAGCTGGTCTTGAGGAAGAGACGAATGAAATACAAGAAGAATCAGAGCCTAGGGTAGCAGCCGACAAAGAAGATGATGTGAAGGAGATCACAAATGATAATGCAGTGTTGCACACAGCCGAGGTGGTGGGTGCTAATGTGCAACAAAGTTGAGTGGCCAGATAAGTATATTGTTTGTCTTTTAGAGGGATTCACACCAGTGGAGGAAGCTAGTTTTAGTGAGTTTGCAGACTTGGGCAGCTGAGATGGCATGCCTTTTTTTCACATACATTCTTAGTTCCATGTCAATTTGTGCAAGTAATATGCTTGCCCCTTTCTTAAGAAGAGCTGCCTGTCCTTACTCTTTGAGCACATCAAGACTGTCTAATTTAAATAATGCCATTTGCTTAGTGAATTTGATGGGTGTGCCTTGCTTGATATGCCTTGAGTGCCTTAACATGGCTTAGAGGAAGCTTGTGCGGGAGTAGAAGCGAAACTTGTGGTGTGGAAAAATGCTTTTGTATAAATGTGGGTTCTTTGTTTTCTTTTCTTTTATTGTTAGGATTCAAGAGTATTGTTCTGGATGTCCTTCACAAAAGAAAAAAAATCTACCAGTCCTAGGCTTTGAGGACTTCTACTGCTTGAAAGTTCCAACAGAGAGATTGGCAATGGAAGACTCACAAGCACAATCACTCAGTAATCAAACGTAAATTTTGTATTATATACGCTGAAAGAATGCACAACTAATTGTGCGAAGTACAAATAATTGATATATCCTGCTGATCTCAGCCCAGGTTGCAAATGAATGTTGCTATTTAGGGGAAAACGCTGGCTTGCCAGATCCTTCTCGCTTCTTTCAAATGCTTGTGGTTCTATGTGGTGTGTGCTCTAGAGCTTTGGGTGCAGGTACTATCAAGGAAGTCTGAAGCACCTTTAAATAGGCCCAGTTTCACCACTCGTGAGCTGGTCGGCTAGCTTATGTGGGTTGTGGTGTACTTAGAAATCACTATAGACAGAGCCTCCAGCCCTCCATGATAATTCATCATATGTTTCTGCAGTCAAGGCTTGTCAGTGTGCACCAGAAGGTTAGTGTTTGGAGAACAAGGATCTGGCAGCCACGTTTTGCTTGAGGATTTGGGATCAGCAGCAACTTGGGATGAAAGCAGAAGGGAATTGATCTTCCTTGTACTTTGAAGATTCAGTTGTACTTCATTCATTGTGCATATTACAAGAATATTTGCCTGTGCTTATGAATCTCTGCTGCAATCCTCTCTTCTAAAACACTTTCACAACACTAGGAGTCTTACAGTTGGTATTAGAGCCTAGGGCTAGCAAATTTTTTTATTTCTCAGCATTCTGTTTGTCTTGGTTGCCTGACTAGGGATAGAGCATGTGAGCGCACCTGGGGTTTGGGGAAGATTAGATTTGCACTAGGTTTGCCTGGGATTATAAGTGCGCGTTTGGGGAAAGACCAGATACGTGCTTGTTTGGCCTAGGTTTATCAGTGTGTGTGTGTGTGTGTGTGTGTCTTTCACTGCAAATCTATCTAGGTTAACGCAAGTGATAGAACTACCGAATAGTAGTCTCACACATGGGCTGTTAAAATCCACAAAATAACCTCATAATAGAGGTCCGACTGTTCACATTGGGCACCCATAGTTGGCAGACCCAAACCTGTTGTCCGCCTTGTACAACTGCAGCTCGACATGTTGCCTTCTGCTGGACCTGTTGTACCTCACTTGGCTGCCCACGCTGCTGCCCATCGCTCCTGTGGGACTTTTCAACCAACCCATGCATGCCAATTCAAACCTACCCCGTCTTTGCCTGTCTTGTGTGAAGCCACTGGGCTAGTTTTGCAGCGTGGGGAACCATGTTATTGGAGGTAAGGCTTAATTACAGTTGGGATTAAAGACACTTGTACTCTCAAAATCCGTGCCTTAGTAGCTTAAGGCTGAGTTATGTAAGGGGCTCTTTTAGATACTAGGCTTGATTGAGTTTTAAGGGTCCATAGAGGTGAAAGGGATGTTTGGTGGTGTGGTGTCTCTGCAATGAAGGGACCTGGGGTTTTCACTCATTAGCATGGAGTACACACACGTCCCACTCATTCTAGGGAGCAGCACCTAAACATGGAAAGACTACCATGAATCAACCATGAAAGCTTTGTTAAAATATTGCATCTTTTCTTTTATGCTGTCGTGGAGTTGTTGGCTTGTTTTCCTACAGCTGACTGTTTCATGTACTAGTATATAAGAGTTGCTCCCTTATTCATTCCTACATCATTCCTGTCCTATTTGCTGGCTCTTGTACTCTGTAACCTCAAGTTAATAAAGCTCAGTTCTTGCTTGCAATCTTTCTCTCTCTCTCATGTTCATTGCTTCCGCTTGTGCACATTCTTTCATGGTATCATTCGCCTAGGCTCTGGCTGCCGCACAATCTTTTCCTCTTCGTTTTTTGCTGCCCTAGATTCTCCAGGTTGTAGGTCCTTCAAAACAGTGGCTGCGTTTCTCTCTCTTAGTTGCGTTTTTGCTCTACAAGCTCTCCAACTGTTGTCGGCCAGTCCCCAAGCTGCGTTTTCTTCTACAGAGGCAAGTGGAGGAGGTCTAGCTGCAGATTCAGTAAGTGCATTAGACACGTGGCACATCAGCTCCTCTCCCTCCACCAAGATCCCCTCCCTCTTCCAGTAGGCGGCTCGCGGTGGTGTGTTTTTTGCGTTTCTTTTGCTGCTGTCCAGCTTGCATCTTCAGAGGGGGCTACTAGTCCCTAGTTGGATCCTGTGGAAAGGTGCTTGAGAGAGCACGTGGATTGCTTAGCTACAGAGGTTGTTTGAGACATAGCTTCTTTGAGGCAAACATGGGTCCCCCCTGCACGAACAAGGAGGACAAGCTCAGTGGTACAAACCATGATCACTGGAAGCTACAGATGAAGGTCTGGTTCACACACAAGGGTCTCTGGGAGATTGTTCAGGGCCACGAACGAAAGCCCGAACGCCCTACCAGCTCTAGGAAGTGGACTTAGGACCAGGAGGATGCCTTTCTCACCGAACTTTCAGCTTGGGAGAATCAAGACTCAAAAGCTCACTCTGCACTCGTACGAGTAATCTCACCAGAGGTCTCCCCCGCTGCGCAAACATTGAATTGTGCTGCTTTTGTTTGGAGAAAGCTGACAGACCTATATGCATGGTACTCTACAATGCGGTCTGTCAACCTATTGGGTCAGCTCTTTTCTCTGGAGTTTATAGCAGGGACTTCCATGCAGTCATTTGTGATGAAGGTTAAGGTAATTCATGACCAATTAGTGGCAATGGGTACTGCCCTGACCTCTTCTCAGTTAGCTGCTCTCCTCCTCATCATGCTTCCTGCAGATTATGACATGGTTTTCGAGCTTTGCGGGTTCAGATCACAACACGTTCCCTCGAGTTTGATGATCTGTGTACTCTCCTTTTGGAAGAGGAATCCATCCTAGTTTCTCAGGGAAAATTGAAAGTTTCATCGTCTATTGCACTTGATCAGGCACTCTCGACAGTGCAAAAGAAAGTTCGGAGTCGGTGTTACAAGTGTGGGAAGAAAGGCCACCTGTCAAAGGATTGTCATTCAAAGGACAAAGGCAAAGCCAAGGACAAGGGCAAGTCTTCCAAGAAGGGCAAAGACAAGTCACATGACACTGACACAAACTCGTCTAGTGACAACCCCAGCTCTCCCAAGGCCTTACAGTCTGGAGAGAATATGACCGGTGTCTTGCTCTGATCCTAAGGGCATCCCCCGCGTGCTGTCTTCCAGAAACGGCTTGTGGGTGGGAGAGGGGGCTTTCAAAAGCTCTCTTATATTAAATTTGGAGCATGGGACCCGTGTGTCGGAGTTCCAAGTATAAAGACAGGCAAGATCACTTGATGGTTTGGATGAGTTCCAGGATCAACCAAGTTTCCTTCATGGTTCGGATGAGTTCCAAAACTATTGGTTAGCAGAGACTATGGACAAGATGTGTTCCATGTTCATTTGTTCGAGGTTATTGGATGTGATGTGTTCATAGTTCTACTTTGAGTTTGGAGCCAAGCAGATTTTCTTTTGCTCTCTATAGTGGCATAATGTTCTCTGAAGACAACAAGCTGACATGTGCATTTTCTGAGGTGTACTCAGTACTGGCCATGCTGAGGTGTCCATGGTCGCACCTTTGTCATGAGTTTTTCTTCTGACTTTTTTGCACACTTCAAGATGCAGAGGGGGTGTTAAAATTGCATCTTTTCTTTTATGCTGTCGTGGAGCTGTCGGCCTGTTTTTCTACAGTCGACTATTTCATGTACTAGTATATGAGAGTTGCTCCCTTATTCATTCCTACATCATTCTTGCCCTATTTGCCGGCTCTTGTACTCTGTAACCTCAAGCTAATAAAGCTCAGTTCTTGCTTGCAATCTTTCTCTCTCTTTCTCTCTCTCTCTCTCTCTCTCTCATGTTCATTGCTTCCACTTGTGCACATTCTTTCAAGCTTGGGCAAGCTCCAAGAAGACAAGATGTCTATTATATCAAATGATGAATAAAGGTGCACAAGCCTAGGCCATGGTCACTTATATAGTCCTTGGCTATTTCACACTAGCTAACAATATGCCCATGCTCCAAATCTATGCTCAAGGGACCCAAGATCCATGTGCCTAGGCCCACACCCATACATGTGCGTGTATATATAATCGCTTTATTACAAACCATCCACTTCTACAATGATTTGTCCTTGAAATTGAAGGGTGGTCGTACACAAAAGACATGTACAAAGGCTAAATACAAAGTCAAAAAATCACATCCAAAAATTGAATGTCAGTATCGACATCAAGGCATATGACCCCTCCTGGATCAAATGGAGAGGAATGCAGTGCAAAGCTGATGATGAAGCTAACAATATATCCTCCAAGTCGAAAGCCAAGGGCCCAAGCCAAGGAGTCGTATGACCCCTAGGGTTAAATGAAAAGGATAACAGACTTCCGTCGATGATGAAGCTTATCATGCAATGGCTTGGATCGAAGGGAAATCTAGACCATCCTAGGGTTTGCACTCATTAGCATGGAGTACACACGCGTCCCATATTGCATGTGCGGAAGCTTACTGTATTGAACTGATCCACAGCTCTAAGCTTGATTAAGAACATTGATGCTGATTCACACATGATTAAGACAGAGGAGAGAAGAAGACGAATGAGTGCAAAGAGCGGAAGCAAATAAGCACTAGAGTGTGTTGAGTAGAGAGTGCAAGAGAGAGAGAGATGGAGCAACAATGCTGAATATACTGAAGTGATACAATCCCAAGCAAGAGACAGAAATAGTCTCATAAGTGAGGGAGCAAAAGATAGACTAAGCAAGATGGAAAAGTGAGAGGCCAGTCCACCTATTTATAGGTGAGAAGGGCTGGCCGATTAGACATGCTACTACTGGCCGACTGGACATGATAAAGCTGGCCGACCTGGAAAATACATCCAGGTTGGGAAAAATCCCAAAAAAATATGTAAATAAGGGGTGGCCAGCCCACAACCAAGGGCCATGCAAAAGGGACCAAAAGGAACACCAAACATGGGCAGAAACTGGGGATGAATGTGCTAACACCTCCTCTTAGCACCAGATGCTGAACATACTCCGAGAAGCCGAAGTCGTCCCTTGTCAAAGACAAAAGAATGCAGCAACAACAAGTACGACGAAAGCTCCACAAGCAATCTCCACTGCAACTCAGCTACAAAAGCAACAGAACAGAACAAGCTGCCAGGTACACTGCTCCTCTAGAAGAAAACAACCATGTAGGCTGCGTCGTGCTGCCCCAAATATCGGTGCCAAACCCAAATGTAAACACAATGCCACAAAAATCCCTAGAAGCCTGTAGCTCCAAGAAGATAATACCCTCAAAAGAAATAGAGTCCATATGCTCCAACTTTGTACCAAGAGTAGCCAAATGCTGTACAATAGCATCCTCCTCGAAGGTCAGCATCGCCAGATGTAAGAACTCGCCTCCTTTGAAAACTGATGTCGGGACTCCACAAGCCCAACCAAATCCAAATCCCAATCCTTCAATTCCTGGAAGTACCACTGTGCCCCAAGCATGATCACGGACACACCTGACCACAATTCAGCATCCTCACATAGAGTAAGGAAAACAGGAACATGCACAGTTGTGGTAACTGAAGTAGTAGTAGCCTCCTCAATAGCATCATACAACGTAGAAGCAGCTCCTCCATAGAAGGCAAAGGGACCAGCAACACATCCTGGTCATTGGGCGTCGAAGAAAGAGTCGGAGGCAAAGCAATAGGAGACAAATGGCCCTTAGAAGCTGTGAGCAAAGATAGCCCACTATCTTCCTCAAAAACATTATCAGAGATATCATCTTGGCAAGGAGAAGTATGCACAGAAACAGAAGGCAAGGCAACAAGAGAAACAAACTCCTCAGATGCAATGAGCAAAACTAGCCCACTATCCTTCACTGCAGGAACATCTCCAAAAGAAGCATCCATAAGATCACTGGGTGCTATGTAAGATCACTGGGTGCTATGTAAGATCACTGGAAGCATAGCACCCAAAAGTAGAAACCATCAGTCGATCACTGGCATCACCATATAGGTCACAAAGCAACTGCCACACAGAAAATAGAAGCATCATTAGGAGCATAGATGAATTGTTGAAAAACTGAATCCTGACAATTCAGGAGGAGAAAGCCATAGATCTGTCTGTCAGTCTTCCTCCATCGACACACATCCTCCGCAGAGGCAAGGTCCGGCAAGCACCGATTCTTGTACGAGAGAAACTCCATCAAACCATACTCCCTGAGAATAGAAGTAACCTGCAACTTCCATGACTGAAAGTTACCACCATCCAACTTGTCTGCCTCATCTAGGAAATAACAACTTACAAGAAAGTGGTACGGGAGCCAAATCTGAATCGGTCATCATTGATCCAACCAATACGACCAAACCTCGTAAGATAAAAAACTGTCCAAATCAAAAAACGCTGATGTAGGTCCCTTCCTCCCACCAAAACGCAGCCCTAAGACGCTGGACAGCACCCGAAAATCCTCCTGTAGCAAAAAACGCAGAAGCTTCTGTCGACTAACGTTGAGGCCACTAGAAGAGGGAAGCAAAAAGTGCAGATTTGATATAGAGAGAAAAGGCAGCCTCACAGGGCGTGGGAATATGTTGTAAGAGGGTGCAAGAGGGAAAGGCATCAACTAGGACTGTAGCTTGGGCTCTCCTCAAGAAAAAAAACGCACACACTCAGAAGTAGTGTCCACCACAGGTACCAAGGTTGCATGAGAAATTACCTTCAGGCTGTAAGCGATGAAGCCAAAGTGAAGGGAAAGCAATCAGCAGCAGCTGTCCAGAAAACACAGCATCCAGAGGGCTGCAAATCTGAGAAAAACGCAGAGGTGAAGGGGCTGTAGATAGGGCTGAATCTGGGGCAGCAGAGGGAATCGCTGAACCGGGAGCGATGATACCATGAATGAGAGCACAGAGCGGAAGCAAATAAGCACTAGAGTGTGCTGAGTAGAGAGTGCAAGAGAGAGAGAGATATGGAGCAACTATGCTGAATATACTGAAGTGATACAGTCCCAAGCAAGAGACAGAAATAGTCTCATAACTGAGGGAGCAAAAGATAGACTAAGCAAGATGGAAAAGTGAGAGGCCAGCCCACCTATTTATAGGTGAGAAGGGCTGGCCGGTTGGACATGCTACTACTGGCCGACTGGACATGATAAAGCTGACCGACTGGGAAAATACATCCAGGCTGTGCACACTTACCACCTGCAAAACACATAAGGAAACCATATGAGTCCCAAATAGGTGTGCACACGCGTATCCACGGGTTGTCCAGGCGTCCCTGGTGCCCGTGGACATTCATAGGCAAAATACCAAGCAATGTCCAGGCATCAAAAACAAGTCATCCATGCATGTGCAACTCACATACATATATGCATGTGCACAAACATGGTGGATGAAATCTCCCAACTTACATCTTGTACATCCAACTAGCCCGTTCGTCACAGGCGTCGTTCACACAGGACTAAAAAGTACTCACCAGGGTAACCACCTTTCCATGAGTCCAGAGTCACTCACCAGGGTTACCACCCTTCCATGAGTTCATAAATCATGCCAAGAACTCACACCAGGATACCAATCCTTCCATGGAGCCCTTCCACATGTATTCAATCATGACATCATTCCAGATGTTTGCCAAAGAAGTGGTGACATCCCCCCCGACAACTAATCAGTTGCTCGCAACAGAAAAGCTTCCAAGTAGGCCGCAAGAAGATCTAGATAATCTTTAAAATATGCCTCGTCCATCCACTTCGCATCAAGTGCTGGATAGTTCCTGAACTTCACAAGGTAGTTACGGACAAGCCTGCCCTTAGCAGCTTTCCGTTCCTTGTGAAAAACAATCTGCTCAGGCTGCAATACCTCTTCCAGCTCTTCAACCTTGGGTTGATCTTCCATAACCGGCTCCACCGGCTCAGGACCAATATATCTCTTCAAGAGACTGACATGGAAAGCATTACGAATCCGCCAATGATCTGGCAACACCAGCCTGTAAGCTACGTCATTGATCTTTTCCAAGATTTGAAATGGTCCATAATACCTGTAAGATAGCTTCGAATAGCTACCATCTTTTCCAGTCTGCTTGTGAAGGCGAGTCTTTTGTAATTTTAATAAAACCCGATCTCCATCCTTCAAATTCAATTCCTTTCTATGCTTATCTGTAGTTGTCTTATGCTTATCCTGGGATCTCTGTATGGATGTCCGGACGTGTGCAAAGGCCGTATCCAAATCCCTTACATACTCATCTGCTGCAAATATCTCATCCTTCGTGCGAAGGATGGGTGGCAAAATAATCTTGCTACATAAACAATCTCAAAGGGCGCCTTGCCCGTAGAAGTATGCACTGTATTGTTGTAAGCAAACTCTACTAGTGACAAATACTTCTCCCAATCTGATTTGCAATCAGCCACATAGCATTTCAAAAGATCAAGCACTGCTGAATTTGCAATCTCACTTTGCCCATCTGTCTCTGGATCATATGTAGAAGAGAAATTCAGCTTCGTTCCCATGTTATCAAACAATGCTAGCCAAAAGAAACTTATGGTGTGAGGATCACGATCCCCCACAATCGTTTTTTTGGCATACCATGATGCTTGAAAACCTGTGCCATAAATATCTTTGCCATATGCTCTGGCTTTATGGTCTTGCGTACTAGAATAAAATGTGCCTACGTACTGAACCTATCCACAATAGTCCAGATGGCATCATTCCCTTGCTGCGACTTAGGAAGACCTGTGATAAAATCCATGGCAATACTCTCCCAAGGCTGATTCGGAATCGGCAACGGTTGAAGCAACCCCGGAGTCTTATGCCTGTCAAACTTAACTTTCTGGCAAACCATGCATTGGCGCACATAGTCATCTATGTCTTTACGCATTCCTGGCTAGAAGAAGTCTCTCTCCAAAGCCTGTGTAGTGGCAAGGATTCGTCTTATGCCTGTCAAACTTAACTTTTTGGCAAACCATGCATTGGCGCACATAGTCATCTGTCTTTACGCATTCCTGGCCAGAAGAAGTCTCTCTCCAAAGCCTGTGTAGTGCAAGGATTCCTCTATGCTCTGCCTAAGGCGGTGCATGGCATTCATCCATTACTTTCTGCCTCAAATCCTTATGTACACATAGGCGATTATGAAACATCAAATACCCATCACGCATAAAGTAATTCGGGGCTGTTATACCCTGCTGAAAACCAGCCCATATATGCTGAAAATCATCATCTGTATGATAAGAATTTCGCATATCTGATAAGTCTTGATGATAGGCTACCGTAATAGCACTTACTTGAGGCCTTCGGGATAGTGCATCGGCCACTACATTCTTCTTACCAGGAGTATGTAAAATCTGAAAATGAAACATAGATTTGAAGTTTGCCCATCTGATATGTTTCTCAGTGTAACGCGCGGAAAGCTCTGGGTAGTCTTCTTTCAGCCCTAAACACTCTTGAAAACCCTTCTGATGCAAAACGCAGGTAGAGAGAGAGTAGAGAGAGAGTGAGAAGTGCTGGAATTTCAGTATATCTATTGTACAAAAAGGGTACATGTCTTTGCAGCCCTTGGCTGCCCTCTTAAAAAGGTGATAACACACCAAAATACTTGCCCTAGACTAGGATCCTAATGACTCTCACCCCTAGTGGGTGGAATGCTTACAATGATGAGCATCTATGCTTTATATAGGGGTCTTGGACATATTTTATGCTGGCCGACTGCTGGTCGGCCAGTCATAAATGCATAAAACATGTTTAATGCTGCCGACTGGTCCTGATGCATGCGCTTCTCAGCCGCCTTGTATTCTGGTACAGCCGACCACTCCAATGTGCAGCCGACAGCCCTGTGTGCAGCCAGCAACACCCTTTCCTGCAGCCGACAACCATCTGGTCTTCAGTTTGCTCTCCATGCCTGTCTCCAGTCTTCACTGCCGAAGGTGATCTGTGCTCTATCATCCTGATTCTACTCTTTATCTGGCTGCCTCTTCTGGTTCTAGCCCTGAGAATGTCCATGGCATCTGTGATGCACATGACATCCCCCTCTGCTAAACTTGATGACGGGAATCCAACCTGCTCTTGGATGACTGTCATCATCCCAATCCTGTTCCGAAGTCCCTCTGTCATCATCCATCCCTGGCAAACCTTTTTCTCTGAAAATCCGATCTGTTCTCCAAACCACTCTGTCTCTGATGAAGATCTATGCATCTGGTCTTCCTCTAGTCCACAATCCATTCCTGCCCTGACTCTGAACACGGTCTTGGTCTGGAACTGAGCCTGGCACTCTCACATCACCCTTGGAGGATCAACCTCCCTTGGGACCGTTCCCTTAGAACCTAAGTGGCTCACGGAACTGCCAACCCCATCTGGCACTGTGGAACACCACCAACACACCTCCTGGGAGTTCTTCCCGATCTGTGTTCCCGCCTTGGGCTTCGAATCCGTGTACTTTCCTGTACCTTGGACCTGTACACCATCATCTGGGACTGAATCAGTGTTTAGCTTTGCTGAGCCTGATGCTCTGATACCAATGTAACGTGCGGAAAGCTCTGGGTAGTCTTCTTTCAGCCCTAAACACTCTTGAAAACCCTTCTGATGCAAAACGCAGGTAGAGAGAGAGAGTGAGAAGTGCTGGAATTTCAGTATATCTATTGTACAAAAAGGGTACATGTCTTTGCAGCCCTTGGCTGCCCTCTTAAAAAGGTGATAACACACCAAAATACTTGCCCTAGACTAGGATCCTAATGACTCTCACCCCTAGTGGGTGGAATGCTTACAATGATGAGCATCTATGCTTTATATAGGGGTCTTGGACATATTTTATGCTGGCCGACTGCTGGTCGGCCAGTCATAAATGCATAAAACATGTTTAATGCTGCCGACTGGTCCTGATGCATGCGCTTCTCAGCCGCCTTGTATTCTGGTACAGCCGACCACTCCAATGTGCAGCCGACAGCCCTGTGTGCAGCCAGCAACACCCTTTCCTGCAGCCGACAACCATCTGGTCTTCAGTTTGCTCTCCATGCCTGTCTCCAGTCTTCACTGCCGAAGGTGATCTGTGCTCTATCATCCTGATTCTACTCTTTATCTGGCTGCCTCTTCTGGTTCTAGCCTTGAGAATGTCCATGGCATCTGTGATGCACATGACATCCCCCTCTGCTAAACTTGATGACGGGAATCCAACCTGCTCTTGGATGACTGTCATCATCCCAATCCTGTTCCGAAGTCCCTCTGTCATCATCCATCCCTGGCAAACCTTTTTCTCTGAAAATCCGATCTGTTCTCCAAACCACTCTGTCTCTGATGAAGATCTATGCATCTGGTCTTCCTCTAGTCCACAATCCATTCCTGCCCTGACTCTGAACACGGTCTTGGTCTGGAACTGAGCCTGGCACTCTCACATCACCCTTGGAGGATCAACCTCCCTTGGGACCGTTCCCTTAGAACCTATCTGGCTCACGGAACTGCCATCCCCATCTGGCACTGTGGAACACCACCAACACACCTCCTGGGAGTTCTTCCCGATCTGTGTTCCCGCCTTGGGCTTCGAATCCGTGTACTTTCCTGTACCTTGGACCTGTACACCATCATCTGGGACTGAATCAGTGTTTAGCTTTGCTGAGCCTGATGCTCTGATACCAATGTAACGTGCGGAAAGCTCTGGGTAGTCTTCTTTCAGCCCTAAACACTCTTGAAAACCCTTCTGATGCAAAACGCAGGTAGAGAGAGAGAGTGAGAAGTGCTGGAATTTCAGTATATCTATTGTACAAAAAGGGTACATGTCTTTGCAGCCCTTGGCTGCCCTCTTAAAAAGGTGATAACACACCAAAATACTTGCCCTAGACTAGGATCCTAATGACTCTCACCCCTAGTGGGTGGAATGCTTACAATGATGAGCATCTATGCTTTATATAGGGGTCTTGGACATATTTTATGCTGGCCGACTGCTGGTCGGCCAGTCATAATTGCATAAAACATGTTTAATGCTGCCGACTGGTCCTGATGCATGCGCTTCTCAGCCGCCTTGTATTCTGGTACAGCCGACCACTCCAATGTGCAGCCGACAGCCCTGTGTGCAGCCAGCAACACCCTTTCCTGCAGCCGACAACCATCTGGTCTTCAGTTTGCTCTCCATGCCTGTCTCCAGTCTTCACTGCCGAAGGTGATCTGTGCTCTATCATCCTGATTCTACTCTTTATCTGGCTGCCTCTTCTGGTTCTAGCCCTGAGAATGTCCATGGCATCTGTGATGCACATGACATCCCCCTCTGCTAAACTTGATGACGGGAATCCAACCTGCTCTTGGATGACTGTCATCATCCCAATCCTGTTCCGAAGTCCCTCTGTCATCATCCATCCCTGGCAAACCTTTTTCTCTAAAAATCCGATCTGTTCTCCAAACCACTCTGTCTCTGATGAAGATCTATGCATCTGGTCTTCCTCTAGTCCACAATCCATTCCTGCCCTGACTCTGAACACGGTCTTGGTCTGGAACTGAGCCTGGCACTCTCACATCACCCTTGGAGGATCAACCTCCCTTGGGACCGTTCCCTTAGAACCTATCTGGCTCACGGAACTGCCATCCCCATCTAGCACTGTGGAACACCACCAACACACCTCCTGGGAGTTCTTCCCGATCTGTGTTCCCGCCTTGGGCTTCGAATCCGTGTACTTTCCTGTACCTTGGACCTGTACACCATCATCTGGGACTGAATCAGTGTTTAGCTTTGCTGAGCCTGATGCTCTGATACCAATGTAACGTGCGGAAAGCTCTGGGTAGTCTTCTTTCAGCCCTAAATGATAGAATGTGCAGCGGAAGAAGGGAAAGTGGAAACACAGGAGGGAGAGAGAGAGAGAAAGATGGAGAGGAAACACAGGTGAGAACCTGCTCTCAATATCATCATCAAAAGGAATACATGTCCCGAGCAAGAGGGGAGAACCTCGTAAGTGAGGGACTGCAACTAGGCAAGCAGTGAAAATATGAGGGAGGCATGCCGGCTATATATACCTCTACATGAAGGCAGCCGACTAGGGATAAAAGACCTCCACGACTGGGAAAAATCCCAAGACCATAAAATGGGGAATAAATATGGGTAAAATATGAGTGAGGGGTGACCAGCCCCTCTGACTAACATGGTCAGCCCTAGAGGCTAAAATAGGACACCAAAGAGGAAGCCAGCAAGTAGGGGATGATGTCTAACACCCCCTCTCAGCACCGGATGCTGAGCAAACTCCAAGAAGCCAGAGACGCCGTCCTCGATCAAAGATGAAAGACTGCAGAAACAGGTACCAAGAAAGCTCCACAAGCAATCTCCTCAGCAACTCAGCTACAAAAGCAACAGAACAAGCTGCCAAGTACACCGTTCCTCTGGAAGAAAACAACCATATAGGCTGTGACGTGCTGCTCCAAATAATGGTTCCAAACCCAAGTGTAAGAACACTCCCCGAAGTCGAATGTCGTGTATCCAGCCTGGAGAAGGTATGAAAAACCTCATAACCAACCAAGATCAGATCCTGTATATAATCAATCCTGGGAGAAGCAAACTGCTCCTCACTGGAACCCTCAAAAGAAATAGAGTCAATCTGCTTCAACTCTGTACCAAGAGTAGCCAAATGCTGTATAAAAGCATCCTCTGAAAAGGTCGGCATCGCAAGATGTGTAGACTCTGTAGAAAATATGGGGTCCATCTGCTCAAACTCCATAACATGAGTTGCCCAATGCTGTACATAAGTACACGCCACTGAGGTGGGCATCGCAAGATGAAAGGACTCCACATCCCCCTCTGAAAAATGATATCGTCGGACTGGTACAAGCCCAACCTGATTCTGATCCAAATCCAAAAAACTCTGGAAGTACCAATGTGCCCCAGGCACGGTTAGCAACCACAGATCCAAAGCATCCCACCGGGTCCAAAAAACCATCCTCCAAAACAACAAGCCATCAGAACTGGCAGGGGGAGGGGCATCCTCAGAAGCATCACAAAGAGAGGCAGAGGTAGACTCCTCACAATGAGGAAGGGAAGCAGGAATATAAACTGCAGTGGCAACAAAGTCCTCAAAAGCATCACAGATAGCAGAAGACTGTTCTAGAAGTAGAACCAGATCCCAAGAATCAGCAACAGATAAAAGATCCATGTGAAAGGATCACACCGCAAAAGGGCAAAACACCCTACCTTGTTCTGCAAATACTGCAAAGAACACAAGCTCGGACAAAATAAACTCTGCTCAGGATCTCTGAAAAGATCACTGCTCTCCTCCAAATAACTGTAAACTCCTATCAAAGAAGAATGTCTCCACAGATACAACACAGCTCCTAAAACTGATCCTCAAGTGAAGTAGCTGGAGAAAGGCCCCCTCTGAGTGTAGAAAACTCCTATGGGAAGCAAAGCACAGCCAAAACACTGCTATCCAGCAAAAATAGCACTCCACCGCCAATAGAAGGCAAGGAACATGTAGAAACCGGGAAACCGTGTAGGCCAGGAACAAACACAGGTATAGATGCTCCAAAATCAGCAAAACGCTGACTGAAATCAGAAATTCAGAAACCTCCTCAAGTACCAAACTGCCTCCAAAGCCACAATCCAATCAAGAAACCCCCTCTGCAAGTGATCTGTGTCCACTGGAGAAGAAAACGCAGCCAAACAAGGGCTACAAACCTGAAAATTCAGGCCAACCAGTGTCCACACCTCCTATGAGGAAAAACGCTGAAGAGAAGGTACCTTCGGGTCCAACAGATGAAGCCCAAGTGAAGGTAGAGCTGCCAGCAAGATCGGGTCAAAAAAAACGCAGCAACCATGGCTGCAAATCTGAAAACGCAGAGGTATAAGGGGCTGAATATGGAAACACTCTGGAGAAATAGGTACACCCAAGCCTCAGATCAGCAAATCAGCATCAGAAACCTGTAGAAGAAAAAAACGCAGCAAATATGCTGCTGTTGGCCTGTACAAAACAAGCAACCAGCACTACAGGGGGGGTATGAATGCTGAGAACTGCTGAAAACTGCTGTAGACAGCCACCTGAAGAAAAACGCAGCAACCTATGTGCTGCTGTCCTTGCTGAAAACACAAAAACGCAGGTCTGTCCAGGGGCAGAAAAAACGCAGATATGAAGAGGTACAGGAAGGGCATCCAACGCTGAAAATCACCGGCGCTCTGATACCATGATAGAATGTGCAGCGGAAGAAGGGAAAGTGGAAACACAGGAGGGAGAGAGAGAGAGAAAGATGGAGAGGAAACACAGGTGAGAACCTGCTCTCAATATCATCATCAAAAGGAATACATGTCCCGAGCAAGAGGGGAGAACCTCGTAAGTGAGGGACTGCAACTAGGCAAGCAGTGAAAATATGAGGGAGGCATGCCGGCTATATATACCTCTACATGAAGGCAGCCGACTAGGGATAAAAGACCTCCACGACTGGGAAAAATCCCAAGACCATAAAATGGGGAATAAATATGGGTAAAATATGAGTGAGGGGTGACCAGCCCCTCTGACTAACATGGTCAGCCCTAGAGGCTAAAATAGGACACCAAAGAGGAAGCCAGCAAGTAGGGGATGATGTCTAACACTAAACACTCTTGAAAACCCTTCTGATGCAAAACGCAGGTAGAGAGAGAGAGTGAGAAGTGCTGGAATTTCAGTATATCTATTGTACAAAAAGGGTACATGTCTTTGCAGCCCTTGGCTGCCCTCTTAAAAAGGTGATAACACACCAAAATACTTGCCCTAGACTAGGATCCTAATGACTCTCACCCCTAGTGGGTGGAATGCTTACAATGATGAGCATCTATGCTTTATATAGGGGTCTTGGACATATTTTATGCTGGCCGACTGCTGGTCGGCCAGTCATAAATGCATAAAACATGTTTAATGCTGCCGACTGGTCCTGATGCATGCGCTTCTCAGCCGCCTTGTATTCTGGTACAGCCGACCACTCCAATGTGCAGCCGCCGACAGCCCTGTGTGCAGCCAGCAACACCCTTTCCTACAGCCGACAACCATCTGGTCTTCAGTTTGCTCTCCATGCCTGTCTCCAGTCTTCACTGCCCAAGGTGATCTGTGCTCTATCATCCTGATTCTACTCTTTATCTGGCTGCCTCTTCTGCTTCTAGCCCTGAGAATGTCCATGGCATCTGTGATGCACATGACACTCAGATAGCTTAGTCTGTGTAAGAAAATACCGTAGACTCTGATGATCAGTCTTAACGCTCCCAAAAGATAATGCTTCCACATCGTGAGAGCATGAATCACTGCCAATAACTCTTTCTCGTAAACCTGCAAGTGGAGTTCGGTATGTTGCAACCGACGGCTCTCATATGCCACTTTCCGTTTTTTTTATTTCAACACTGCTCCAATACAACTCCCACATGCATCACATTCCACTGAGAAAGGTTTATGCAAATTTGGAATGATCAACACTGGTCCAGTCATGATTGCTTCCTTTAACTTAAGAAAGGCATTTCTTTGCTTGTCACCCTAGTGAAAAGTAGCTTTCTTCTTTGTTAAATCATGCAAAGGTGAAGCAATCTCGGCGAAGAGCTTAATAAACCGGCGATAATATGAGCATAATCTAGAAAACTCCTAATCTCATGTACATTCTTCAATTTGGGCCAATATATTATAGCCTGCAACTTGGCGGGATCCATATGTACTCCATCCTTGGATACAATATGACCAAGGTGAATTTCAGCCAAGAAAAATTCACTCTTCTTGCCATTAATGTAGAGCTTATGGCGACGAAGCTCTTCAAACACTATGGCCAAATGCTCCTTATGCTGCTCTTCATCTCTAGAGAACACAATGATGTCATCAAAGAAAGTACCTGTGAACTTTCTGTGTGCTTTGAAGATACGATCCATCATACGATTAAAGGTGGCAGGAGCATTGGTGAGTCCAAACGGGACCACCAAGAACTCATAAAGCCCAAACTGCGTACGAAAAGCAGTTTTATGAATATCCTGAGGGGCCACCCGTATCTGGTGATATCCACTCTTAAGATAGATGCGGCTAAAACATGCTGCACCCTCCAACCTATCCAAAATATCATCGATACGTGGTATTGGAAACCTGTTCTTCATCGTCACCTTGTTAAGGGCACGATAATCCACACACATCCTGTACGTCCTGTCTTTCTTTTGCACCAGCAACACAGGTAAGCAACAAGGAGATGAACTAGGGTGTATCAACCCTTTCTCAAGCAAGTCATTAACCTGTGTCATAATCTCTTCTTGTTGACTTGCACTCACCCTGTAAGGAGGTCTATTTGGGGGGCGTACTCCCAGGTATCACATCAATATGATGATCCTGGAGACTCTCAGGTGGCAACTCTCTTGGTAATGCATCCTTGAAACAATCACCATAACCACGCAAAAAGTCTATGCGCTCTTGGGTTAGATGATCTACATTTACATTCTCATGTTCAGATTGTTCTCGTACAAAAACCAAGTAAGAATAAGCTGACTTCTTCATTATTTTGGAAACCTGAACATGACTTACAATAGGTATGGTACTACCTGGAGTACCAGCTTCTATAACAAGCTCTCTACCTCTATGAACAAAGCTGATTTTCTTGGACTTATAGTCCTTCTTGGGCTCCGTACGAGCATGCCAAGGTATCCCCAACAAAACATCACATCTTGAGAGAGGAGCAACTAAGAAACTCTCATGATCAAGATATCCCTGTATATGAATTCGGAGTTTGCCAATGATCGGCGTTGCATCAACTCCTTTACCCTCAAAAGTGGCATCTGCATTCATTTGAGTCCCAAAATGTTATACATCCAAACCTATGGCAGCAGCCATTTGTACCGAAATGAAATTATCTGTGGATGCATCATCAAACAAAAAGAGTGAGGGCTGATCCCTCAACTATCCCCATGCTTTACATATTGTTCTATGATCTGGGGGTTGCCCCGTGTTTCCCTGCACATCGGGCACAACATTCACATGAGGCTTTTTTGCATTAGAATCTACATTCTTGGGATTTTGCGGGCATTTGGTAAATATGTGATCCTTACTGCCACAACCAAAACATTTCCCATCACTTACATAATCAAGCCTATGCTGTTTTGACAGCCCAAAATCATTGCGTTTACCCCATGGCTTCTTAGACGAGTTTCCCTTTGTATTTGAGGCATCTTTCTGCTCACTTGTATAGGGCTGTCCACCCTTTTTCTGGTCATAACCAGCCCGTCTCTTGCCCTTAAATGAATCTGAATTTGACTTGTTTTTAACCCACTTCATATGCAAATTTTCAGCTATGAGTGCCGAGCTTATCAACTGCTGAAGAGTCTGATTTGGGTACACCTGTAAGCTCTCTTGAATGATGGGGTGCAAACCTGATTCAAACTTCCGTTTCTTCTCCCCATTAGAAAGAGACATAAAGGGAGTAACTTTCAGCAGTACCTTCCAGTACTTAGCTATATATGTCTGCATTGTCTCCCCTTCATCCTGCTTCAACCAATCCCACTCTTTGCATACATTGTTGGCAAAGTTTGGAGGCAAGAATTCAGCATAAAACTGAATTTTAAAGTCATCCCATGTGCAGGCAGAACTTGCATCCAAAAGCTTGGCCATCCACCAATCACTAGCTGTCTCTTTGAGATGCATACCCACATGCCTGAGTTTAGACTTCTCAGAGAACCCTTTGCACATCAGGGTCATTCTTAAGAGACCGCAATTCAGCTGTCCCCTCACGATTGCGTCTAACTTGATGCTTGAGAGCCTCTAGCTCTGAAAGTACATCGGCCTGGTCAGAATATGTGGATTTAGCAAACCGCTGTGCATCTGAATGCTCACTAGACCCTGCTTGCATGCTCATGTTTCACAATTTGTATGCTCAGTAAAAAGCTTTCCGTATGCCCAAAAATCGTCTTTCTCAAGCAAAGAAAGAAACCAATGCTCTGATACCACTGTCACAAATGGGCACGTGTACATGGAACCAATTCACTACCAAAACAGCATACATACATCAACCCTTCCTGGCATATACATGATTACCATCATTGTGAAACATTACATGAGCATATACATCCTGCAAACATAAACCAACTTGCACATGACACAGCACTAGGGGCTGAAGTTGGGCCAGCCCCCCCCCCCCCTTGAGGTATCTTTATTACCAACAGAAGTATTTATATGTACAAGTTGCGGGTGCTCGGAGAGTACACACTCATCCAGCCGACACCAGATTTATCCTACTATGAAAACATAGGTAAACACATCACCTGCAACTCCTCGGTCACCCACCAAGGTTGAGTGGTCACCAATCACTCCTGTTGCTACACCCTCGGTCACCAACCAAGGTTGAGCGATCACCAACCACTCCTGTAGAAATTCCGTCGGTCACCAACCAGGGTAGAGTGATCACCAACCACTCCTATTCTTTGATAGAGCGGTCACCAACCCTCTAACAAAGTGCTGTCCCAAACTTGCAAAACAGTAACCAGCCATGGTTTTGGCTCACTGGCCACCCACAGGTTCCACCAGATCACATCCCTAGGCCTGATACTTGTCTAGGGACATGTTTGCTCAAGTTTCGTCGCGAGAAAACTCCCGCAAACCTGTAAAAACAGCCAGTAATGGCCCTTACAACAGTCGGCCAGCTCCTGTTGAGGCTCTGTAAGAAATTGGATCCTGAGACCTTTGGCTCTGGATGACTGTATGCTCCAATAGCTGTAGAGCGAGACACGACCGAGGACTGTGGAGGAGTTGGTCTCTGGAGGAGTCTCAAGGTGTCTAGAGTTGGTCCTATTTAGAAGATAGAATGCTATATATCCTCTTCCAAATTCTATCTTCATCTCCTCTCCCCCATTTGGTTTGGGTTTTGTTCTGAGAACGTGGTCATGTCTTGGCACAATCAGAGCTCCAGCTGGATAAGAAGAAGCTCTCCATGATCATAATGATGCCCACACACACTCCACAATCTCTTTCAATCTTCAATGATCTTGTTCATGGCACTACAAGAGAAGTCCAATCCTTTTTATACTTGTAAGAGACCTTGCTTTTTGCCAAAAAGCCTTCATGCTTTTGCTTTTCTTTTTTTACTTTTATTAATAAAACATTACTCAACTTTTGGTGAGAAAGCGCCTTTTAGCTTTTTGGTTCGGCTCAGTCTCCTCTTTCCAATGGTGCCCTTGGCTCGCAGTCAACCCTATTTTGACTTTTTGCTTTTTCCTTGCTTTTTGACCAAGAATGGTGCTTTTTCTTGATCAATCCTTATGGACCTTCTTCCACCTGTCCGGTGTCTGGGCATGGATTTCATCATGTGAAATAGAGCTAGGAGGACCAAATAGTTACATTCCCTCCCTCTTACATCGCAGTTGTCCTCAACTGCGGACTGCAAGTGTTCCAAGCATGTCCATATCTTCCAAGTATATCCATGTGTTCCAAGTACATGAAGTACTTCCATATGTTCGAAAGTATACCATGTACATCCATCAAGTACATCCATATGTTGCAAGGTACTAGCCCCATCTGGTGAGCTTGTGCATCTTGTCTTTCCCCATATCTATGGTGTCATCTGCTTATCTAGCAACATCTCAATGCCTTTTCTTTGACCGATGTCCTTGTTCTTGATGGTACATCTTCATGGCCTCTCACATGTGTTAGATAAAGTAAATGCATACTTACCTCCCACAAAAACTAGACACAAGTTAGTCAACAAACAAGTATGCATCATTTGCGTCTACTGGGTATTCCAGGTACTGGCCAGGTAGTCTGGAGCCCAGTGGACTATCACATGCCATAAATCCAAGCATTGTCCACGCATCAAAAACAGCACACAAAATCAAAGAAATTCAAATATACATTAGTTTGTAATGCACAAGTAATGATCCTCCTGTTCATGGATTGTGTCATCTGGGCCATTTGATCACATTGACTGCCTGACTATGAAATCCAATAGTCATCTGGGCCACCTGGTCGCAATGACCGCTCGACTGCGAAATCTAATATAGTCATCTGGGCCATCCGGTCGCAATGACCGCCCGACTGTGAAATCCAATACAGTCATTTGGGCCATCTGGTCACAATGACCGTCGGACTACGAAGTCCAATATATTTGGCATCGTTGTCATCCATTGGATCATCTGGCATCGTTGCCTCCCATATACAAATCTTGCTCCCCTTGGGCTTTCTAGCATCGTTGCCACACCCAAACTAGAGCATGTCCAAATAACCATTATAAGCAAAATAATGATAAATTCCAGTCCAATATATATACAGTGAAGAGGGCTAGAGGTATGATCCCTCCCTCTTGAATTTGTCTTGATGGCAAGACGTCCATATCTATGCTTCAAATACACCTTGACCAACCACTTCCTCAATGCTCAAAAGCTCGAAGTATATCTGGATAGTCCTAGAAGTACTCCTCTGGCCAACCACTTCCTCATAAGCTCGAAGTATATCTATGCTTCAAATACATCTTGACCAACCACGTCCTCGAATACATCTTGACCAACCACTTCTTAGAAGTACTCCTCTGGCATTCATTTCACGTCCAACAACGAATAACTCTTGAATTCCAAGAGAAACTTTTTGAGCACTTTCTTTCCTCCTTTTCTCACAGAATGAAACACAATCTGTTCTGGCTCTTCCACCCTTGGTGGATTCTTCAAAACAAGTTCCTCTCTGGGGATAACTTGTACATGGTTTCAATAAATTGTCACGGAAAACATTATATATCCTCCAATGATCTAAAAGGTCCAATCGATGACATACATGGTTGATCTTCTTGGTATCCTGGAAAGGTCCATATATCATCATCCCCTGACTTTGGAAATCCAAAGATAAAATCCATAGCAATATCCTCTCATAGATCATTCAATGGGTGCAATAATCATGCTGGTGTTTGTCAAACAAACTTGACCTTCTGACAAAACAAACATTCTCGAATCATAAAGCTCAATGTCTTTCTCATATTAGGCTAATAAAAATAGCTCTCCAAAGCTTGAAGTGTAATCAAGGTGTCTCTATGTCCCATGTATGGAGAAGCATGGCACTTTTCCATTACTTTGGCCTCAATTCCTTGTGTTACACATGACCTGGGTTTGTATCATAAGAAAACCCTTCTTGATGACATAAAAAGTCACCAAATTTCTATTTTGCAATTTGTTCCAAAACATCTTTGAAATCCTCTTTGGTGACATAAGGATCCTTCATCAAAGTGAAATCCATATGGTAACCCATAGAAACCGCATGGCTCAAGGGTCTCCGAGATAATGAATCTGCTTCCTTGTTGGCTTTGACATTCATCGGCCACAACATGGCTTGCTTGGTTCAAGACTCCTCCAATGCAATCTCATCATGTTCAACCACAAAAAAAGGTCTAGAATATCTAACACTGGTCCTTTGCTCGCATAAAGTCTGAATGATTCAAAAGGATTATGTTTCAGCTTCGGTCCACAAAGATCCCATGGCTTTATTCGTTGAAACATGCAATGGGCTAAGCACCACTACAAACCATTTGTCGAACTTCCTGGCATGATGTCAATTTGATGATCTTCTGATCTCTCTGGCTTCTTTGTCTTCCTTTCCCTTACCTGTCGTCCTGAAGAAACTACATCTAAAAGAGGAGGCCTAGGAGTAGCTTCCTTGTCTCCTCCATGATAAATAGGGCGAGTAGCTCTAGATCCTTCTGCAATGGTGACTCAAAAATAGGCTTTAGCAACTTCAACTCCTTCGGCTTCAATGACTCAATCCTTGATGAAATCTGCAAACATTTGAGCCCTTCTTTGCTCTTGTTCTCTTTTGGTTCTCCAAGAAATAAATTCTTCGTCTCTAAGAGGTCGTCTGAACAGCTGAAAGTCATGGTACTCTTCTGATGTCATGGCTATGGTTCCCATCAAGAATTTCTGTAACAACCTCATGGTTGTTCCCTTTATGAGGCCCATGGTCTCCCTTTGCTCTCGACATGGCTCTGTCACCCCAAGAAAGTTTCTTCAAGAGAAATCTTGCTCTGATACCACTGTAAGCCCAAAGGGACGTGCACTGAGACAGACTCAACCACGTGTCCAAGAGATAAAAATATAAAGAGAGAGAGGGGAGAGAGAAAAGGGAATGGGGATCTTGCATAGTACACCACATTAAGCGGGGAACAGGCTCCGCTCCCTTTCACGAATTTATTCAGGAACAATCCACGGGCATGCTGCCCAGGATCAATACAATCAATGAATACAAAACAAACAAATATGCTGATGTAGGATATCCAAGTTGATGTCGATGTCAACGTACAAGATCTCTGATGTCGAGCACACCAAGGGAATGACCCACAAGTATCTCTAACCGGGCTAGTACCAAATCCAAATATCCAAATCCAATGAATCTGAGTCCAATGAATCCAAATCTAAATCCAAATCCAAGTCGAAGTCGAAGTCCAAGTCTAAGATCCATGTTTATGTCCAAGCTTCATGCCCAACCTATATGTCCAAGTTCCATGTTTATGTCCAAGCTTCATGTTCCATGTCCAAGCACTATGCCCAAGTTCTCCATGTCCAAGCTAAATGTCCAAGTCCAAGAAACGCTCGCTCATCCCCTGAGTAATCTCCACAACTCCTACAGTCTTGTCCATGAAGAAAACCATGGAAAAGTTCTTTCTCTACAAGAAAACTGATATAAAACCTGTTTTAATGGTTTTTGGCGATAAAAACATCCAAAAAGTAGTTTTTAGGGTGTTTTTGGAGCAGTTTTAGGGTTTTTAGAATTTTTAGGGTTTTTAAAATTTCTGTCCATACACCTCCATACATGCGTCCGTATCACCCATACAAGTCTAGGGCTAATCGTACATCTAAAAAGCAAGTTGGAGAAGGTGTTGATGGCAAAGAAGAAGCTCTCCACCATGATCATAATGATGGCAAAGAAGAAGATCTCCACCATGATCATAATGATGCCCACACACACTCCACAATCTCCTTCAATCTTCCATGATCTTGTTCATGGCACTACAAGAGAAGTCCAATCCTTTTTATACTTGTAAGAGACCCTGTTTTTTGCCAAAAAGCCTTCATGCTTTTGCTTTTCTTTTTACTTTTATTAATAAAATATTACTCAACTTTTGGTGCTTTGCTTTTTCTGGCTTTAAGGCCTTGCCTTTTGGCCTTAGAGCTACTTTTTGAGAAAGTGTCTTTTAGCTTTTTGGTTCGGCTCAGTCTCCTCTTTCCAATGGTGCCCTTGGCTCGCGGTCAACCCTATTTTGACTTTTTACTTTTTCCTTG
The DNA here is from genome assembly GCF_041138505.1 of Cibotium barometz. Lineage (NCBI taxonomy): Eukaryota > Viridiplantae > Streptophyta > Polypodiopsida > Cyatheales > Cibotiaceae > Cibotium > Cibotium barometz. The sequence continues at coordinate 34,085,079 of NC_141103.1, forward strand.
CTTTTTGACCAAGAATGGTGCTTTCTCTTAATCAATCCTTATGGGCCATGTTCCCATGTCTTCTTCCACCTGTCTGGTGTGTCCGGACATGGATTTCATCATGTGAAATAGAGCTAGGAGGACCAAATAGTTACAATAGAGATATGTTGCGCCATGCATGCTCTATTTAGGCTGAGGTTGTAGAATTTCCATCAACTATGTGGGAATTGTTACTGTTGGCCATGCGTACTATTGGGGAGGTATTGGTGGAGCCCAGAATGTGGGAATTGTTACCGTTGGCCATGCGTACTATTGGGGAGGTATTGGTGGAGCCTAGACTTTCGTCCAAAAATAAAAAACAGGGTTTGCATCTGTGGGATACTGGGAAGCCCTGACCTCGACAATTGAGGTTATGCGTGGATGGATTTGATCCTTTGTATTTCGAATTAAAATGGGGATCGTTTGCAGGCCATTGCTTCTGTTGTGGGGAGAGATGGGTCACTTCATTTTAGAGTGCCCAGAGAAGGTGAATACTCAGTCACAACCGAATCGACTCATAAAGATACATTAGCTCCTGTTTTGCCATTTGGTTTGAATATAGAGAAGGGCAAACAAGTAGCAAAACAAAGTGAGCAAGTGGTACATAAAGGTAAACAAGTTTTGGCAAATATAGAAGATAGACATTGGCTTGTGGTGGGGCGAAGAGAGGCACTTGCCAGACAGCTACTTCTAGTGGTAATCAAAATGTTGGTGTTGGTCATGGTGCCTCTTCATCATTTCATCGTGGTGTCACAAGATGGACTCCAGAGAAAGCTAACCAAGGCAGGGTATCACACTCTCGGTATAATCTAAGATCTCAAGTTACAAAAGAAAATCAGGTAAATTTGATAAGAAAAGGGACATTTGGCTCAGCTTGGGACAAGATGTATCTGGATGTCAAGTGGAGACAAGATACATCACCTAATGATGCCCGTACTTTAGGTGAGAAGGAATGGGTGGATATTTTGCTGCGAGAGTATGGGAACAGATGGAGATATAAGGCATTGAGGATCCTTTGCAATATTTTAAGGAAAGAGAGGCCGATGGTGGTACCTCTCAGTGATTGGCTTTCTGTTTTGATGGATTATGAAGATTTCTCTTTTGGAACGTAAAAGGTGTGTTCAACGTCCAAGAATTATCACACGTGGCGTACTATTTTTCAAGGTCAATGGGATATGTTTTGTGCTATGGAGAATAAACAACATTCCATGGTTGGACAAGTGTATGATTACAAGGAATTTCATGTGTTTTATAGTAGGCACCCCAGTACACAATCACCAGTACACAATCAGGGATCATGATTGCACAGTGAAATCTCAGTTTAAGCCATCATTGTGGTTATGCAAGATGTTCGGGGGCGGTTCATTGTTGTGGAAGTGGAGTTTATGGATGAAACATTATGGCTTGTGGGGCCGCATGCGCCTACTAATGGTGTTGCACGTCGTCGTCAGTTATGGGACGATTTATTGTGTTTGTGCAAACACTAAGCCTTCCTTTGTGTTGGGTGATTTTAATGTATGTGAATTGTCGGAGCATGCTTCTACACCTCACTCTATATTATGGATGGGCCGGAGAGGCTCAGTTGGAATGTGTTTGCCAATCAAGTTTTGAAACAAGATAACGTGGTCATGGTTACACCCGCATAATGAGAGAGGAATTATATATGCCTCTCAACAGTATGTGGGTACGAGAGCTCGTTTGGACTGAATGTATATATGCCAGCATGATTTGTTTCTGCCAGAGATATTGTCCATGCAGGTGGAATATAATCATATTTTGTCAGATCATTTGTCTTTGGTATTGGAGATGCATAGCCATTCTGTGGATGCTTATAGGACATTATTGGGAAAGGCTCCTCTTAAGGTTAACCAGGCTTTCTTGGAGCCTATTGCTTTCCAGCAGTTTATGTTGCAAGTGTTACAAAACTTTCAAGGCCATGTAATCTCTGTTGGGGTGTTAGCTTGGGAGTGTTGTATGTTCAATATTCAAAAGCTTGCTCGCCAGTATGGGATTCATAATGCATCATATATAGGGACAAGTTGCAAAACCTAGAATTGTTGTTGGTTGATTTGAACTAGGTGGTTCAAGAGGACAATTCTTTCCTTAACATTGAGATACCTATTGATTGGTTGTCCCATTAGGTTGCAGCATTGCACGAGAATCAATATGTGAGATATAAGCTTATGGTACGAATGGGTGTCCTAATGGATTCTAATTATCAATCACATACGTTCTTTGCTTATTTGCAGCAAAAGCATGCACGCGAGAATATTGTCAGGATGCAAGATAGGCAAGGAGTATTGATTACTGATCCTACTTGTGTTTCAGATGTGTGTATGGACTTTTATTGCCATTTGTTAGGTCCGTAGGAGGTCATATCTCCTGATGTCATTGTAGTTAGAGAGTCTTTGTTCACTTGGTTCTTCACCAAGTATTAGACATTTCTGCAAATGAATTTGAAAGAGATATTTTTGAGGATGAGGTGGTGGAAGATGTGTTGAAGCATTTTCCTAAAGGGAAAAGTCTAAGATGGGATGGGCTCTCTAATAAGCTTTTCACGAAGTATGTTGATGAGTTGAAGGCTCCTCTTGCTTCTATTTTTCAGGAGAGGTGTGGGATACAAGTATCATCCCTCAGCGAGTTGGAAGATTGGGCTTGTATGTTTATTGGCTAAAATTCCATCCCCAGTTAATCTACGTCAATGGAGACCTATTACATTGATGGGGGCCATGTATAAGATATTTGCAAAGGTCTTGGCCAACAGGTTGCAACAATTTCTTCCTACTTTGATTCATCCAAGGCAATATGGGTTTATTAAAGGTCAAGATATTTTGCATAATATATTGAATGTACAAATTGGAATTGATTATGCAAGGGCTTCGAGGCAAGAGGTGGTTATGATTCAACTGGATATTGAAAAGGCTTATGATCACGTTAGTTCGTCTTTTCTTTCACAGCTTATGCAGGCTATGAGATTTGGCTCTCGCATGTCTTCTTTGATTTATACTATTAGCCAACATGCAGTGGCTAGGCTTATGATTAATGGTGGGGTGACTGAGCGCATTCATTTGATGAGGTTCGGTCACAGGCAAGGACGCCCACTTAGCCCTCTCTTGTTTGCAATTGTTACACATCCAATCTGGATAAGGTAGTGGAGGATGGGGTGAAGTTGTAGGGCTTACTGTTCCAAGCGAAGAGTAGATGGTCAGCAAGGCATTGGCAAATGATTCTTTCATGTTCTTTAAGGCTCGATTGGGACTAGTGAGAATTATGGATGCTTTGTTGCCACATAGAATGGCTCGATTGGGACTAGTGAGAATTATGGATGCTTTGTTGCCACATAGAGGTCGCTTATTGTCTTTTTGGAAAATCTGTCAATATTTTTGGGTTCTACATGGGTACAGTTATGGGAGAAGGTGAGGGCATGCCTTACACCGTTTGGTGATTTTCCTGAGTTGGTGGAGGATTAGCAACCTTGGTTAGATTAGGCATTTAGAAAGCCTTAGGACATTGTTCAGCACATACAATAAATCAAGTGTATCACATGATGATGGAAGATAAGCACTGGATCATTGAGAAGGCTAATAGGGCATGGAAAATTAGGAAAAGTAGGGCATGGTAGAAGGAAGTAATCTTACAGGGCTGGTGGTGTAAGATTCCATATCAAGGGAAGATGGTCTTATGGCACATGCTAGTTGGAGGCCACCATTGCGAAAGCGGTGGATTGCTTCTGGTAATTGTGTGTTTTATACTACATCCTTGGAAACATGCTACATCTTTTCATTTCATGTCTAATGGCAAAGAAGGTGTGGGATTTCCCTTCTCGCGTATGGATTCCATTGACAGATAGGCTCGTAAAGGTTAAAGATTGGATTTTTGGCAAGATTTCAAATGGGATGGATAACCCAGAACATTCAATTTTCTTTCATTTTTTCAAGTGGATAAGTTTGTGGCATATCTGGTAAACTAGGAATGCTTTCATATTTGATGCAAAAGTGGGTATTACAACTCACATAGGTCGTATAAAAGGTATACTATTGTGGCAAGTCTCTTCCTTGCGGTCAGCTCATTTGGTGGAGAATGACACGGCTATATATTGGATGAGGGTACTCCAAGCTACACCTGTGGTTTGGAGTAATTAGTGAGGGAAAGCTAGTACATCACATGGCGACCATATGGCCATTTATAAAGGGATTTTTGGTAATATATCTTCTATTACGAAAAAAAGAGAGTATAGATGAATATATCTTTTTTGGTATGCAAATATATTTTATTAAAAACTACTAATAATATTCATATATACAACACACACACACACACACACACACACACACACACATATATATATATATATATATATATATATATATATATATATATATATATATATATATATAGAGAGAGAGAGAGAGAGAGAGAGAGAGAGAGAGAGAGAGAGAAGATGAATATATCTTTTCTAGTATGCAAATATATTTTTATTAAAAACTACTAATAATATTTATATATGCAAAAAATTTACTAAATTATATGTACATGAATAAATATTATTAAAAAATACTAATAATATTTATATATGCAAACAATTTGCTAAATTATTTTAACATGAATATTATGTCTACTTCTTGTTTAAAAACAAAACAAAGAGAAGGGTTGCTAGAAAGAATGGGACTTTGTTAATACAATTGAAATTGTTCATTGAATGCAAGAGTGAAGTGAAGAAAACATTGTTTGGGATTTTACATGATATAAATAAGGCATCAATTTGGTGATCTCTTGAGTATGCACAAAAGTAATAGTTTTTGATAAAGATTATTGGACCCTAAAACTAGCTAAAAACTAGCTAACAATTCATACAATTTTTGGCAATTTCCATATAGCTTCACTTGGATGCTACATGCCAACTTACTTAGCACTTTTTATGATGATGTCAAGTAGGCTAGCTTTAACTTGTATATAATGTTTGGTCAAGATTAAATGAAACCAATTTTTTAATTTTATCTTTAGAAAATGACTTTTTAAAAAAAAGTTTGGGGAATTAGAAATTACAACACACACCCCATCTTTACAAGACACCACCTCAAGTGGCGAGCAGGGTTTGAACATGTGACCTCATGCATGGACTGCAAACACCCTAACAATTGGGCTATGTGCTTGGTGGTTAAAAGAAAATGACTTTTCAAAAAACCTTCATACTTTTTTTTGAAATGTTTGTCTTACATTAGGCGAAATATGGACTCTCATTTTTGCTCCTTAAGGATTTCCACACCTCCTCCCTCTAGAAAAGTGGGCTCATGGTGAAATTTTTACAAATCAACTCAGAAGTGAGCGGAGTTTGGACATTTGGAATCTACTCTTCGAGACCTTTCCAATGATATATAGCATGATGGCTAATTTTTTATATTCAAGAAGTCCCCAAATTGGTGATGACATGGCATGTAACCGGATTTAGAAGGCTCAAACATAGTCCATAACAAAGGGGATGTTGGCCAAGGATAAGGTCGACCTGAAATGGTTCATGGAACACCCATTTATTGATTGGGTTTGAGTGGGACCCCAAATGGAATAAAATCATCATCTTTCCTCAGGCACCATGGGCACTACTACCGCCCTTGCCTCAGCCACCATGGGCACTACTAACAGCAACCAGCACCTCCCCGATCACTGCCACCACCACTTTGACACCCACCAATGTATCTCCCCCCCCTGGGCCTCCTCGGTCGAGTAACTAAATGCACTGTCTTAGCCAACTTCCGTGTCAATTGGCCACAACTATGTGTTTACCGTGTAAAGATCATGTTAACATGCCATGTCATCATCAATTTTGGGGACTTCTTGAATATGAAAAATTAGCCATCATGCTATATATCATTGGAAAGGTCACATGCCACATCATCACCAATTTGGAGACTTCTTGAATATGAAAAATTGGCCATCATGCTATATATCATTGGAAAGGTCTTGAAGAGTAGAGTAACATGCCACATCATCACCAATTTGCAGACTTCTTGAATATGAAAAATTAGCCATTATGCTATATATCATTGGAAAGGTCTCAAAGAGTAGATTCCAAATGTCTCACTTTTGAGTTGATTTGTAAAAATTTCACCATGAGCCCATTTTTCTAGAGAGAGGAGGTGTGGAAATCCTTAAGGGACAAAAATGAGAGTCCATATTTCGCCTAATGTCCTTATTTCACCTACTTCTGTTCCTCATGTTCTTTGGTTATGTAGACAATTAGTGTTGATTTTTTTTTTTTGTCGAGGGTTCTCATATCATTTGGATATGTAAACAATTAGCATTGATTTTTTTTTTGACAAAAAATTAGTGGTGGAATAGGTGATCTATACGAACTAGTATCTTTCACGAGGAGGATACTATTTAGATTGAAAACCAAATGAAATCTCTTAAGGATTTTAATCTAGGTGATTATAGTCTTTGATTTCTTCTTACTAGTTTCATTTTATCTTGCAAGATAGAGGGCCTTGGGCACCATGGTACCACCACATGAGCAATTTAACTTGGTCAAACTACTCTTGGTCATGCTATGGTGCCTAAGGTCCGGCTGACCTTCCGCCCTGTCCCCACCCCCTTGAAATCTTGGCACATGTCACTAATGACTTCATTTAGCTTATTTTGAATTGAAACTCACACAATTTTGACATTTTTTAATCCTTGGTATTTCTAAAATGGCATTTCTCAAAGAGGTTTAAAGTAGGGCATCCAAAGATAAACCACGTATATGTATAATCCTCAACAAAATGAGAAAGAAGTGGAAGAAGGCAAACTTTTGTCCAATTGCATAATAAATAATGCATCTTACAAAGATTTTCTTGAGGAGGTCTAATAAGATCAAATACCCTATATTATATGATGGATTTATGGTAGAGCATAATGTATACATAACTGGGTAGGGTTAATGATGCTCACAAAAACATGACCAAGCAAAACAACTATGCTAGTATTTGATATTACCTAACTCATTTAAGGTGGTTTTAGCCCACAAATTAATTGATTTTGAACACAACTTTGTGTTTGGACCATTTTATTGTCCTTTGACAGTGGTTGGTGTTGGATATTCGGAGTTCTATGTATGAAAACACTCACTTATGTGTGTGGGTGAGTAAGTGTGTGTGAACCCACTCTTAGGGTTAGGATAATATCAAGATATTTATACCTTTCTGACATAAGTCATGATGCCATTCATATGAGCCTCTAAGGCTATAAAAACATTGTACTTGGTGAAGCTTTATATATCAATCATATCAAATCATCGAGTCGTGCAATCATTGTCACTCTTTTGAGCATTATGATATCTCTCTTTCTCTCTCTCTCTCTCTCTCTCTCTCTCTCACCCACACACACACACACACACACACACACACATTATGATATAGATATATATATATTTCACACACACACACACACACACACACACACACACACACACACATTATGATATAGATATATATATATTTCACACACACACACACACACACATTATGATATAGATATATATATATTTCACACACACACACACACAAACACACACACACACATCATGGTATATATATATATATATATATATATATTACACACACACACACACACACACACACACACATCATGGACTTCTTACATCCTCCATAGACTAGCCACCTCTGTTTAACCCTAATACCTAAAGCTAACAATTGGTATTAGAGTTGTTTAGGGTTTGGGTTTCACTCCTTGAGGGTTAGGGTTTCAACACCTTACCCATTTATCTGTTGCCCCGACAGCACCTTCGTGACTCTAGCACTTAGCTCCAATTGACACACAACCCGTACACCAATGCTATATGAATTCCCTCTTTGCCTCCCACCAAGCCAGCTCCTTAGCCCCTAGCTGCCACACTATCGCTTCACCAGTTCCACCATATACTGTCCGATCACCAGTGCTTCCACCTCTGCTATTACCTCCCTCTCTTAGCTTCTGCCTCAGCATGCCTGCTGTTCTCTCCCTTGTCCTCATCATGTCTGTTGTCTGCTCCCTTGTCATCAGCATGCCTACTATTCTCTCCCTTGTCTTTAGCATGTCTTCTTTTTGCTCCCTTGTCATCAGCATGAGTTTATGGGTTTTCACAAATCAAGTGAAATCCATCAAATTGAATCCTCTACATGCATAAAAAGCCTTTTTCATTTTTTAGTTTTCTACATCAAAATTGAACTCTATAGTAGCTAGGAGAATTGGGGCCTTTTAAAATTGAGGCAAAATTAACCCAATTAAAGCTTCTACAATGATGAAAATTTGGGGCCTTTCCAAATCTGGGAAAGAATAACAAAAATTAGAAGCCCCAACACCCTACCTACAGCATGCAAACACCATGGATATGATTAGAAGTAGCATCACTTTTGAGAGGTTCTTTGAAGCCAACTTCCCTACATGGGAAACCAAGCTTAAACTATTGGTTCTAATGCAGGATGGGGTTTGGAATGTGGTCAAAGACATGCCAAAAGAAGAAGATGGATCCCTAGCAATGCGAGCTTGGCAAGGCAAGAACAGCACGATGCTTGCACACATAAGCTTAGAACTATCTGATAACCTCATTCATCATCTTGACCTGGACAAGCTAGCCGCGAAGAGGTATGTGAAAAAAATGCACTTCTTGTAAAAATCTTGGATGCTCCGAAAACAAATGCTTCAAGTGAATAGCAAGGAGCAAGTTGAAGATCATGCAATTCTAGTATAGTAGTAGAAGAAGAAGATGAAGACGAAGATGCAGCAGAGACATCCATGATGACACTAGAAAAGGCCCTCCTAGTGATGAATAATCTTTCTCTTGATGAGGAAGATTACGACTGGGCTTTGGAAGCATTTTTTATTTTTCTCGACATGGGATGTCTCCCAAAATCAGATAAATAATATTGTGTTTGATTTTGATTCTTGTAAGCCTTGTTGCTATAAATGGCTCCTTGTTTTCAACATATCCATACTTAGGTTTAGGGGGGATTGCTTTGGGGAACTAATGTAGGAACAATTGTGTGAGTGGTCAAGCTCTTATATTAGGCATGACACGAGAGTTTTAGGTGTTGGTACACTATGATTTTTTATATAATGTGTTGCAGTTTTTAGAGCCCAAATCACCACCATGAGAATGTGGTTGTTTGGCTTAAATATTTCATTGACTCAGTACACATCAATCACCAAAATATATAAAGACCCCATGTCACTAGAGTGCCAATCTTGGATGTTTATAAAAAAGAATATATATGGTAAAGATACCTTCTATTCAAATATTCAAAGATAGCCCACCCATTAAAGAGTAGAGGTGGCTTTTAAAAAGGGAACACACACAAAGATGTAGAAATGGTAGTGCATCTAGTCCATACTTTGATAATTTAGAGAGATGGAATTGCCATGCTTTTAGAAACCAAAAAAATGTATCCCTTTTTTTTTTAACCTTTGTATGTAGATGAAGTGGAAAGATTTTGCAAACAAAAAACTAAATAATTGGCTTTAATCATAGTAAAGAGTAAAGAGCATTACTAAAAAAACGTATATTATTAATATCATGTGTTGTAATATGGTTAAAATCGTTTAAGTCAACTCATTGAAAGGTTATGAGGCTTTGCATAATTTTGGAAATGTTACCATTGTATGTAGATGTTGAAAGATTTTGGAAGCAAAAAACTAAAGCATAAATCATTTCTATAAACGTCAAGAGCATCACTAAAAAACATGTATAATATCACACGTGGTTAACATCATTGATTGATTTAAGTCAACTAATTGGAAGGTCATGAGGCTTGTATACTAGTTTAGAATGTTGCAAAAGTCAATGGACCATTCCAACACGCTCAAGATGGCACTAACAAACAACTTTGTCTAAAAAAAGGCCTTTATAGTGCCAACAAATGTAGTTGCTTATTATTTTAATTAACTGGAAGGTCATGAGACTTGCATAATGGCTTAGAATGTTGTAAAAGATAATGGATTCCAACATGTGCAAGATGGCACCAACAACAACTTTGTGTGAAAAGGCCTTTATGGCCTTTCTAGCACCAACAAACAACTTTGTGTGAAAACTCCTTTATGTTATATGTACATTATGTGTGCTATGTTATATGCACATTATGTGTGCATATACTAGGAGGCTAACCCACATTAGGCTTGTGAGCATGGGAGCATGGGAACAAGCTCTAGTGGAGCATAGGTTAGGACTAACCTTAAGGGTTACGGTTAGGGTCAGGCATCCAAGGGTCACACATGGGAAATGGAGAGTCAAGAGTCACTTGAGGGCCCTCCTATATAATAGGGGCATGGGGCACACTTCAGGGGGGCTTGGGGGCTAGGCTATGTTATGCTCTCTTGTGTAGAGGGTCATATCTACTCACCTACCATTTCACACTATAGCTTCATGCTATTGGATTGGAGTTATACCTCTTGATGGTATGGGACATCAAGGTAGAGGTATGATGTATTTCATTTATAATTTATGTGTGCATCCCTTGGGCTCGGGGGTGGTTGGGTGGTTGAGTTTATGCTTGATTTATGCATGTTTATGCATAACAATTATCTAGAGAGATCTTAGGGTTTTAATAGTGGTATCAGGGCAATCTCTAGTTAATTGTTGTTGATTTTTCTTTGTAATTTTTGGTAATTTTTTTGAAGTAAATTTTAATATTTACTAATAAATATATTATTTTATTGATTTGTGTTGATTATTTGTAACGTGGATCGTCAATATGGCGATTGGAACGTGTGTTACTACTATTCAATGGACAAATCGACGTTGCGAGGGAATTCCGCGAGTTTAATGCTATTTTTTTCTATTTTTATGGTTTAAAATAAGCATTAATGGAAATTTTTACAAAAATACCACATATTTTATTGTAGATATATTTGGTAGAATGGATTTGCTAAATTTTTAGAATTTTTAAATTTTTTTTGAATATTTTTTATGGTTAAAAATATATTTTTTATACATTTTTACGGGTTTTTTTCGCGGGTATGCGATCAAATTTTTGTCGATTTTCTGCTGAAATGTAGTAGGGGACAGCATGTTGATGCATGAAATGCTCTCCCGTGTGCGTGGGATCCTCTCCGCCTCTCAATTCTGATTTTTCTCGTCTTTTTTCCTCTCCCACCGTGTAAACTCCTTTTAAAAGGAAAATTTTAATTAAACATTAATTATGTTTAATTATGATTAAGTAAAGGTTTAATTAAAAACCTTAATCAAATGATTAATTAAGGTAAGCTCTCTGTTAATAGGAGAGAGAGAAGGAGTGGGAATTGAGTGGAGAAGATGGAGAGGAGAGAAGGAGTGGAGATGGAGAGGAGAGAAAACTCTCCTTCATCTTTTCTACGTGCAGGGGGGGTGCGCAGTAGCCGCCGACGAAAAAAATGTCCCCCCCCATAAAAAAATTTACATAAGCTTTTTGATTAAGCTTATTAATGTTGTTTTTTTTACTATTTAAAAAAAGAGATTTTTATTTAAAAAAAGAGCTTTTGAAATTGTTAAAAAAAAGCTTGTAAAAAGCCTAAAAAAGAGAGGAAAATCCAAATTTTGAGAAAAAAATTTCTCTGAAAATTTCTAGAATTTATTTTCTTTAAAACTCTTGGCTTTTTGCTTTCCTGAAAGCTTTTAGCTTTTCGAATTTCGGGAAATCTTTTGACCTTTCGAATTCCGGAAACTTTTGACCTTTCACATTTCGATTTTTTTTTGTCTTTTCATTTTTGCGAAACTTTTGGCTTTCCGTTTTCCAGAAAAACAGTTGGTATTCCGAAATTTTTTGACCGTTCGTATTCTAAATGCGTTCGAGGTTAATTAAAAATTTTAAAAAATTCTTAAAAATTAGACAAAGGTTATTTTAAATTTTGAGAAAATGTGGGGTTGGTGTTTGGCATGTGGTGTGTCCATTCGAGCGCCATGACCATTCAAATTCCTTTAAAAATATATTTTTTGACCCAAAAAATTAAAAAATCCATTAAAATTATAAATTTTCATTGGATTTGAGAATTGTCGGGCGGAATTGGAAATTTCGTGAACGATGGGATTCTCAGGAAAAATTAGGAATATTCTAAAAGTTATTTTTAAAAATCTTAAAATTTGGTATTTATAAAATATCAATGGTATTTTGGCAAATTAAATTGCTAACTATTTTCTGAAAAAATATAGGTTTGGAATGCCATAAGATAGGTTTGGTGGAATTCAAAATTATTATATTTTGAGACCCTAGAAAATTAGGAAATAAATCATGATAATTCTTTTTCTCGAGAATTTAATATTTTTTAAGAGTTATTTAATGTTGAAGTACGTTTTCTCGTGCTGCTGCTGCTGACATTAGATAGTTGCGGGTTATTCGCTTATTATTAATATGACTGTACCTTGTATTAGTAGTTATTTTTGTTTGGATTAATTCTAAACGATGTTTTCATGATTTTTGGCCTTTGTTTAGCCATTCTTTTTGGGCATGTGGATAATTTATTTTGCACTTGTTTAAGTGTGGTTTGTGCTTAATTTCTTAAGCCTAAGATAAATTCTATCATGGGTCAGTTGATCGGTTGGTTTTGGTAGATTTTATTGGATGTTTTCCAAGTTTTATATGGACTCATCAGGTTCTGCCTAGATCACTTGTGTCTAGAGGTTTTTTAATGAGTGTTACACACATGTGTTTCACTTGCTTACTTTGGAGTTTTGTTTGAACGACACCATGTTCATATACTTCGGATTGATGAGTTGGCCACCAATGTTAATGCTTCTTTTGGCATGATTAATGTCCATTAGATAGCATGCATTGATTTTTATGATCAACATTGGTTTTATGGATTTGAGGAGCTTTTATGCTTTTATCCATGGTTTTATAAGGATCTTTTGATCTTTAGGATAATATCATGTGCTTTGAAGGTAGCATTTGCCTTCATTTTTTGCACATAATTTTGGAGTATATTGCTTGTACTCTTGTACATATTCCAACTCGGATACCTAGTTGCTTATGTATCTAGGTGAGTTATTTTTTTACCCTAACTTTATTATTTATTGGGTAGTTATCATTAGAAAGGCGCCAATAATTCAATTTCTTTTCTAAATGATATACTCGAAAAGAGTTATTCCTTGATGTAGTCTCAGGTATATAGAGACAGGTTTTAGTATATGAAAGTCTGGGATAAGGCCATTTTATTCCTGTTATATAGGATTTTATTCCTTTTATTCCTTTTATACAGGATTTTATTCATATTTTCCTAGATGGCATACTAGGGAGAGTTTTCAAATTGTTAAGGTATGTATGTCTCTAGGGAAGGGATGTGTCATGGGTGCACTAGAATGAGATGTGATCCCTTGGAATGACAATACTAGATATGCCACGTGCAAGGGTATGTGTGTGTAAAGAGGTGGTGGTGGTGGCTACTGTGGTAATTGTGGGCATGTGGCTCAAAGGTAATAATGATGCGTCAATCATAGGCACCATATTTGGTGGTGTGGTGCTTACCACCACTAGATGAGGCATATACTAGCAGTGTCCTGGGTGTGGACATCTATAAGATCAAAGAATGTGAAGCTCATGCTAATTTTCTCTTGAGTCCTTGTGTGCCCTTGTGGGCTATAAGATGTGGGTTGGTCCATGGTATAGCCGGGCGATAATACGAAACTAGGTTCTGCGGCTCATAGGAGGTGTTACCATTTTGCTTAGTGTCGTAATTCTTTCTTTGGATATCTCGACTTGCGCCATAGGTCTTTAGATCCTTTCATATTCAATGATCCTATGTATGCAATTGTAGATGCCCTACAATTGTTCCTCATCCTCTGTTGTGGCCCCAGAAATTGATTAGACAATCCTTTCCCAACTAACACCATAAGCTTGGCCTATACCAAAATCCATAAGAGTCTCTATTGATGCATCATACTCCCAATCATTTGTGAGAAGACGTTGATCCAATATTTGTAGGCCTAGCTCTTTCCTCGAGGCAGATGCAATGTTATTGCTTGTGTCGAGACTGTCGGGCAGCACTTGTGTAGTCCTGTCTTAGGACTCATTTTGGGCATACTAAGCTGTTTGGGTTGTTGATCACTGTGCCATTTGCAAATTCTCTTCCTCCTTTGCTCTAATAGCTTGTATTAATGTCTATACTCCTTGCACTTCTCCTAATGTCCTACCATTAGGCATAAGCACTTGTGCAGGGATGGTTCGATAGTCACAATTGCAGAGGTGTAATAGGACTCATATGGACATGGATATCAATGTGAACGCTTCCTGCTTGTAATAATGACACTACCCTAGGTGTCTCTCTAGAGTTTACCTCAATTCCTTCATTATGTGGTCGGTATGTAGTAATATTTGGTTCAGAGGTAGTTGTTGAGGTCAAACCTCTGAGGTAGCTAGCTATGCGGTCAAAAAGACTGGTAGTAGCTAGCCGGACTGGTGAGGCCTAGTTAGGGTTCTCACTTCTTAGGACTGAGGATCCTTCCATTGACTCAAAGTTAGATGAAGTATCACTGGCCCACATTGTAGGTCCTTGTACAATGCTAAACTGGGTTCCGACCAAAGGTCTTGAGCCTAGTGTAGGCTTGTATGCACCTAACTCAATAGACATACTATCATCTAAATAGACCTCTAATATACGTGTAGATCGTAAGTGCATGTGACTTAAGGCTGGTTAGGGGGTGACAAAACAGATTCACTAATTTTTTAAAAAATATATATTTTACTTTTTTAAATTTATTTTCTTTTTTGTGTTAGAGAAACTTGTCCAAAGTGGGTTTCAGGCAGTTCTAAAGATTTTGGGAAGCGTTATGCATACACTTTTTTCAGGCTAACCAAAGATGGTTTCCTATAGTTGTAGGTCCCTTATGAGAAGTTGCAATTTTTGGGTTTTATTTCAAGTGCGCCAAAATGATTAGCCTAAAACCTATAATAGGCAAACTTGTGCATGTACTTTTTATTTTATTCATTTATTTATTATTTTATTTATTGCATGCATACCGTTTTCCTTTTCTCTTTAAACAAATTTTTTACTTTTTTCAAATTTTTACAATTTTTTCAAATTTTTAATTTTGTTTTGGGGCAACGTGATGTGCAAGTCGGTTTGACTTTTCAGCATCGCTTCACCCACCACCTGTGCTGACAGATTCACAACTGTCTTCTTTAATGAAAACGCTCAGTTTTCACCTACTAACAGCTACTTCCACTTAGTATAGATTAATGACATGAAATTAGTGCTAATCATAATTAGTGCTAATCACTTTTGTAGGTTTCTGCGCAGAAGTACCCATGATAATTGATCTCACTAGTTTTGTGTTTGTTTACCCCAAATTAGTATCAAATCAAGGGTTTTCAAGGGTGCTAAATCCGTTTATGCAATTGGTTTCACCAAATTTGAATCAATCGAAGACCAATTTACTAATTTTTTTATTTATGAAATTGAAAAAATAAGCATAACTATGGATAACAAAAAACTTAAAAATGATGAAATTTAAGATTTTGGGTGTCAAAAGAAGTGGAAATCAAGGGGTTTTACAAGGTAACAAGACGGGAAAACAAAAATGCAAGCAAAATTGAAGAAATAACAAGAAAAGCACAATAAAATTGATAATTTTTGAAGCTTTCTTCTTCTCTAATTAAGCAAACATCAAAAATTTGAATTGAAAGTATTTAACCACTATGGGGCTAAGCGGTGGGGCTTTTTCCCTAGTAGCAGTGCCACTTATGGAGTATCTTTATGCCACAAAGTGTAGGCTGCACTCACAATATCATGGGGATTTTTCTCCTCTGCCATTGAGAGCACACACAAGATTGAATCAACAACTATTATGCTATAGCTAACTCACACAAACAGGGTCATGGTGTGTCACTCACCTCGGATTGCTCGTATTTGAGATTCTCATAGGAAGCCCAAATAGCGCTCGTCGAGAGCTCGATCTATCGTCCTCACCTCCACATGCTCCTAGTATCTTGATCCTCTCACTCACTAACAACAATATGCAGGCACACAATAATTTGTCATCCTCGCCTCCACTCACTCCTCGTAGTGCGATCCTCTCACTCACTCACTCACTCACATTAACAATATGCAGGCACACAAGAGCTTAAGCACAAGAGGCATAATGTAGAAGAGAATGAGTGGTGAGAGTTACATTTTAGGTTTTGTAGATACCTCTAGGGTTCACACTTTGGGCAACCAAAGTTAAAAGGCTGGTCTCCTCGGGCTTATTTGGCTACCCTAGCTAATGTAAACACCTATTCTAAAGCTAGCACTCTCAACCTAGGATCCAATGGCACTCCTTTATAGATAAGCGATGATCGCACACATAACATAATACATCACAAGATACTTTTAAGTGAAATCTAGCATTTTCTATGACCGACCAAATTGGTTGAAAATTCTAGGACTATCAACATCGACTATGTAGAAGTCTCTGGTAGTAGTGCTTAATAACCACCCACCTTTTGATGCTTTGGAAATATCTTGATGGTCTTCCTGGTGGCAAAGAACAAGCTTTTCTTGTTGGAATTAAACCTATTTTACCTGCTTGGATATGACTTGGTGAGGCTTTAGTTATGGGTTTTGGCAACGTCAATGAGGTCGAGATCTTCAATAAAGCAGGGGCTACCGGTGTTGAGACTATGTCTTGGATTTTACCAAATCTAATTGTGGATTTAATCTCATTTACTATTGTAGATTAAGGGACTTTAGTAGGGATTCTTGTTGATGAGTTCACAATGATAACTTTTCCTTTGTCAGCTTACAGGTTGTTATTAAGGGTTGTGGAGTTGGCAATAGAGGGGCTATTAATGATGATGAGGATCCTTGGGTTTGAGTATTTGCGTTGTCAATGATGTCGATTGAGGATTTTTCCTTCTAGTAGAATTTTGATCAATGGGTTCTTTGTTAGATATGGGTTTGATCATTGATGCCACTGTCGGTGATTGAGAATTGCTTCTAGGAGTGTCTATTGTTGATGAGGTGTTGTGTCCAAGATCTTGTTGCTTTTGTGTTAACACTTGTAGAAGAGGTTCTTTAGACATAGTGGCTGTATTCTATTTCCTTAAAAAGATGTGGCGTTTACTCCAATTTTTGAAGAAACAGAACCCTCATGGAGATCTGCAGTTTGAGGGATCTTAATATGTATAGTTGGGGTTGGGTCCTTTTTTAGGATATGGGTGATTTACAGAGTTCATCACAAAGGATCTTTGATGGAGAGGCTAGGCCTTTCTCTGAAGTGGCTCCTGATGTAGAAGCCAATTGCTTTTTTCCTATAAGATCATAAAGAGCATTGAGTATTATTTCATCCTTATCACAGAATGACACCACCACTTCTTTGTTAGAAATCTGCATGGCACACATTTGGCTGATGAAGTCGTATAGCTTGCACATGGTAGCTCAATCCCCTTCCTAGGATAAAATCCACTTCCAGCACATAGTCTAACATACAAATCTTACATTTCAAGAGATTAGATTCCACATGAATGGTGTATTTAAAGGGTCCAATGTTGAAATATACAAGTGAATAGGGTGTGTGCGGGAACAAGCCCTTGGTTAGAGGCTATAAAAGAGAATGTGTAAATGTGAAAGAACCTGTGAAAAGGTGAGAAGAATCTACTGAGAGAGAATAAAGGGTAGCATGAGAAGATTTAGGAAGTGTGGAGATATTCTGGGAGAGGTGGAGAGAATCAAGGAAAGAGGTGGAGTGAATCAAGGAGAAATGAGTGGGATTAGATGCTTGGATGTAAACTCTATAAATTGAGGCATTGGCCTAATGAGAATTTGCTAGTTTTTGATTATCCATGCCTACATTAAGCTATTTGTTAATTACTCACTAATCACATCTTAATTATTTACTAAATCACTATTATGTATTGGGCACATTACATCAATGTAAAAATGGGATCAGACACTACCCTTGTCCAGAATGAGGCAAGAGGTAAGACATCCCGCATAAATTTGGGTTTGCATTGCATAATGACACAAGATAAACATCAAAAGCCCAAAGGAACTGTTAGCAAAACATTTAAACATGTTGCTCACATGGAGCAAAAAGACCTGACGGACAAGCTCATGGCCCCAGCCATGAAAGAAGAAGAACATCTCTTTTCAAGAAGAAGATCCACACCAAGAAGATCTAGAGGAAGCATTGAAGAAAGACATGGACACGAGAAGAGAAGCTGCCACAAGAAGGCTGAAAGAAGAGGAAGACATGGACCCGTGAAGAGAAGCTGCCACGAGAAGAAGACCGAAGACAAGAGAAGATGTGAGGCTCCAAAGAGTGAGGAGCCATGTGAAAATCTCTGAGAGAGAGAGAGAGAGAGAGACCCCACAACCCAATGTAACCTGCCCCAACAAAGTAAAACCACCTCTGAGCCACCGAGATGATGTAGGCCGCCACGTGGTAGATAGATGTATGTGTGAGCACTTTAGTCAAGGTCGCGGGCACTTATAGTAAGCCTTGGACACATAGAGAGAGAGAGTGTCAAGGACTATGAGTTTAGGGACCTGAGGCACTGGTCGCAGGATATCAAGTCGGGCTATCAAGTAAGAGAGAAACTTGGTACAGGGTCCAGGTGTGCTAAGTTAACTTGAGGGGAGGAATGCTAGACACCAGACTATCAAGTAAGAAAGAAACTTGGTATAGGGTCCAGGTGTGCTAGGAGTATTCACTTGAGGGGAGGTGTTGAAATATACAAGTGAATAGGGTGTGTGCGGGAACAAGCCCTTGGTTAGAGGCTGTAAAAGAGAATGTGTAAATGTGAAAGAACCTGTGAAAAGGTGAGAAGAATCTACTGAGAGAGAATAAAGGGTAGCATGAGAAGATTTAGGAAGTGTGGAGATATTCTGGGAGAGGTGGAGAGAATCAAAGAAAAGAGGTGGAGTGAATCAAGGAGAAATCAATGGGATTAGATGCTTGGATGTAAACTCTATAAATTGAGGCATTGGCCTGATGAGAATTTGCTGGTTTTTGATTATCCATGCCTACATTAAGCTATTTGCTAATTACTCACTAATTATATCTTAATTATTTGATAATTACATCTTAATTATTTACTAATTACTCACTAATTATGTCTTAATTATTTGCTAATTACTCACTAATTATGTCTTAATTATTTACTAATTACATCTTAATTATTTACTAATTACTCACTAATTACGTCTTAATTATTTGCTAATCACTTTGTTAATGATGTTGATTCTAGTATTTGATCCACCATAGCTCATCACATTGCTCTAATTTCAACATCCAAGACATGGCATGTCTTGAGTGTCAGTCCATGGAATCCATTCATGAGCCTGCAAGCTTGGTTCAACTATACAATGCCATAGCAGCTCATATGTCATGAGATTATTTTACCTCTAAGGATAGATTTGAGATTGGATGGTTTGGAATCCCAAGCTCGTTTCAAAGCTAATTTCTATTTTAGGAATGTATTCAAGTGGTTCAGGTTCAAGAGTCTTAGGTTTTGAAGCTTCAACAGGTTGAGCTTCCAGTTGTTTTGACTCTAGGGAGATGAGTTCACTCTCTATGGTCTCACTTTCAAGTAAGTGTTCATATGGTTGTATATTATTGTTTAAGTGTGTTTTGATTTCCACCTTTTGCTTGTCCTTGATTTTTTTGGTTTTTGAGGTTCCAGACACCCCGGTTGAGTTTTTGGTTGCTCAAGGCTTGTTTGCCTCCATTTAGTTTCTAGCTCAATTTTTAGGTTTCATCCTTCAACTTTTTATCCTAACTAGTCTGATGTGATACACCATTTTTCTTGACCCATTTTGAAGTTTCAACATTGGCAGATTTTGTTTTGGTTTGCACCTTTCTTATAGTCATGTTAGCACATTCAATTGTACAGTGGTTAACCATCTATTATGCACACTATTATGTTTGGTTTTGTTGTTTTAAGTTTTGAATAGTCTTTGAACAAGTGCATTGCTCACATAGGGGTTTCAAAGTGTCGATAGCTAGAGTCAAGGTGTTCTAAACAGGCTAATCTACTATCTTGTGTGGTCCATGTCATTAAAAACATTAGAGAGATGGTCTTGTCACGTTCTTAACAATTTTTACCCCTTGTTTGGTCTCATTCTTGGCCAAGGGCACTAGACTTTCCAATGTGAGTTCTTGGATTTGGAGGGTTTGAGTGTTTTGTGTCTCATTCTGATTCATTTATGTAGTATTTTGTTGAGTTAATTCATTTATGTAGTATTTTGTTGAGTTAAATGTGCAGCATTGTTCCACCAAGGTTGATGTACAACATGTGTTTGTGATTGATTTAGTTTGGTTGTGCAAACCTTAGGACAAAGTGCGGCTTGGTTAATGGATTTCCCACTTCTAGGTCATCATCCAACATGTTGTCATCCAATTGGATAGTCTCTTTGTAACATTGGTCAAAGGTCTCTACATTTAATATAAGGATCAAATTGTGTAAGCCATTTTTATTTAGCCCCATCATAAAACATCATTTCAATTGAGTGTCATTAAATTTTTCATCTAAAGTTTTTATCCGGAGGATAAAATCTTGCAAGGTTTCATTAGTTTTTCTGAATTGAGTAAAGTTCACATGATGCACACCACCAGTGGCCTTGCCTTGAGAACCCATACACAAAAGATGCCGTAAAAGTTTTGAAATTGACTTTGATCTCGGGTCACAATGTGGTAAACCATCGAGATTGGCTTTGCTCGTTACGCATAATGTGAAAGCTTGAACTTTAGATGGGCAGTTAATAGCTCCAAATGCATCACAACATTATTCTACACATGAGCGACCTCCCTTCCTAAACTGTTCAGCATGGAAAGAGTTTTTTCACTAAAGGATAAAGGAATTTAAGAAATGATTGGGTTGAATTAGTGTTATGCAAGAAGGGACTTGAGATTGGTGGCATTAGGGTTGAAATTAGGGTTATGTAAGGGACTTTGAGATTGGTGGCATTGGGGTTGAAATTAGTGTTCTGCAAGGGACTTGAGATTGGTGGCATTGAGTTGAAATTAGTGTTATTCAAGGGCTTGAGATTTGTGGCATTGAGGTTATTACAAGTTTGTTGAAACCCAGTGGAGCACTCATGCGTATAGTGTTGGTCCAATGTGGGTATGAAATGTGGGTATGAAGTCCCTAAGGAGTGGAAGGCTTCAATTTGTGGCATAGGTCTCAATGGTTGCATAAGGCTAGCTTCAAGATTAGACATTTGCATGGTAGGGGTGTTGAAATATACAAGTGAATAGGGTGTGTGTGGGAACAAGCTCTTGGATAGAGGCTGTAAAAGAGGAGATGTAATTGTGAAAGAACCTGTGAAAAGGTTAGAAGAATCTACTGGGAGAGAATAATGGGTAGCATGAGGGAATTTAGGAGTGTGGAGATATTCTGGGAGATATTCAGGGAAAAGAGAAGAGGTGGAGAGAATCAGGCAAGAGGTGGAGATATTCAGGGAGTGAATCATGGAGAAATCAAGGGGATTTGATGCTTGATGTAAACACTATAAATTGAGGCATAGCCCTAATGAGAATTTGCTGGTTTTTGAGTATCCATGCCTACATTAATCTATGTGCTAATTATTCACTAATTACGTCTTAATCACTTGCTAATCACTTTGTTAATTATGTTGATTCTAGTGTTTGATCCACCATAGCTCATCATTTTGCTCAAATTTCAACATGGTATCAGAGCCATGCCTAGAATCAACTAGATTTATGAGCCCATTAGTGAATTAATTAGGATTAGTAAAATAATTAGCTAAAAAATCAATTTTTAGTAAGCTTTCACTCTTCCCCTTCACCCCCAGCCAGTGGAGGGTCTCTAGCACTTAGCACACTTCAAATTAGGTCACAAGCTTCTAGCTTAAGCTAGCCAACACCCTTGGCTACCAGCCCATCTACTCCACGCAGCAAACCGCCAACGGAAGAAGCGAAAATCAACGTTTGAGCCGGCGCGTTTTTTCTGAAGCAAACTGCAGATTTCTCTTTGCTCCAATCAAATTACTTCAATTCCTCCTAGCCCAAGGGGTAATCAAGCATGCTCTACAAGCTGGTGAAGACAGAAATCAATTTCATCAAGTCTACAGAGAGATCAAAGCTCTTCATCAAATTTGCAGGTGACTTTGGTAAAACAGAGATTAAGCTTTCATTATTTGGTCAAATCTTGTGTTTCTTGGCTTAATCCTCTACTAGACTCATTGCTATTGATGCCTTTGAAAGCATTTGAGCTCATTTGAAGTGGAAGGTATCAGATCTGGGCTCCCCGCATACTCTGTTTTCTGCACACAAACCAGAGCATTAATTTGCTAATCAGTGATTAATCAGTGCTAATCACTGTACTTTGGTGCAATTGAGGGTTCAAATTAACCATTAGGTATCTGATACAGATCCCTAAAGCTTTAGATTGCAAATCGGAGTTGGTTTGATACTCCAACCATCCCGTACAAATTGGTTACTCTCAATTTAATGTAATTTCTGGTGATTTTATGCTAATAAAATTATTGTAATCATCTATTAAACACCAGATTGAGTTGTAAAAGGGTAGACACTGCCCTTGAATCTTGAATTTGGATCAAGAGGTAAGACCCCCTTCACATCACCATGAATTCAGCACAGGAAATAGCCAAATTTAATGGAGAACAGTTTTATACATGGCAAACAAAAACCATGTATTTGCTGATGAGGAAAAATCTGTGGGGATTAGTTGAAGGGAGAGATGAATGCCCAGAGAGGGGGGAAAATGAGTGGAAGATTAGGAATGAAAAAGCATTGGGGCTTATTGCACTCAGTTTAAATGATGAGATCATTCATCATATCACAGGGATACAGTGGGCAAAAGATGCATGGGATGAACTCAATAAATTATTTGGTACACAAGCAAAAAATTCCAAGATAAATCTATTAATGCAATTCTACAAACTGGACATGAAGGAAAGTGAACCCTTAATCACACACTTGAACAAATATAAAAGTATTAAGCAACAGCTAGCAGCTATTGGCAAAAAGGTAGAAGATGATGAAGCATTAGCTGTACTTTTGAAGAGTGTGGACAAAGGAGATTATGAAAACATTGTAGCAACACTAAAGAATGTACCTGAACTGAAGATACACGAGATAGAAATAGCTCTACTAGAGCAAGAGAGCAGAGGCAAAGAGAAGAAAGAGCTTGACTCAACAGCAGGAGAGGAAAAAACATTCTTCACCCGAGGAGGATTCTCTCGAGGACGAGGACGAGGAAGAGGCAGAGTAGGAGGGAGGACCTTCACTTGCCACAAATGTGGAAAGCCAGGACACATGGCGAGAGACTGCTACAGCAAACCCAGTGAAGAAGGAACGACATCGGCAAACTTCATGGAGGCTCCAAGGGAAGTGGAGTCGGATTATCTTTTCTGAGAGAGAGAGAGAGAGAGAGAGCCCACAACCCAATGTAACCTGCCCCAACAAAGTAAAACCACCTCTGAGCCACCGATGATGTAGGCCAAGTGGTAGTTGTATGTGTGAGCACTTTAGTCAAGGTCGCGGGCACTTATAGTAGCCTTGGACACATAGAGAGAGAGAGTGTCAAGGACTATGGAGTTTAGGGACTTGAGGCACTGGTCGTGGGCTATCAAGTAAGAGGGAAACTTGATACAGGGTCCAGGTGTGTTAGGATTATTCACTTGAGGGGAGGTGTTAATCCTTAATCATGAATTAATTCACACAACGTTGTATATCATTAGATTACTAATGAAAATGGTAAACTATTTATATAGTTTATTATGTCATTAACTTAATCACCAAAGATTAATATATTCCCCTTTTTTTCTTAGTGTAATGAGGTAAAAGAGAGAAAAAAATTTACCAAATGATGAAAAAGATTATGTAATTGGGTGTTTTGATGCATGTAAATGCTCTTAATTTAAAGAGGAATTTTAGATAGATTTATTTTATGAAAATGATGAAAAACACTATTTTTGACACCAAATGATGAAAAATGATGTTATTGGGTGTTTTGATGCATGCAAAGGCTCTCAAAACACTAATTTCGACACCCTAAATGATCAAAACGGACACAAAAACACATGTTTTCAATTTTTGGCTCTTCAGATTTATTAATCACCACCCCCTTAATGGAGAAAACCAGCTCATTAAGAGTAATTAGTGAATTTCAAGAGTTTTTTCATGGTTTTTTAATGATTAAGCTTCTTACAATAGTTGATAACAATCTAACACACTTAAATATAACAAAAAACATAAAAGCTCTATGTTTATCACAAAACAAGGCTAAAAAATATAAGCTAATGTATTTCTCCATGCAATGACCTTACAAATTACTACTCCTAACAAACATAAGCCTAACAATCTAACAATTTACATGCCAATGCATTCCTCCATGTAATAAGGATGCCATTGGTATTATTTTAGCATGATTCCAAACACAAAAAAGAGAGTAAAAGAAAGCAAATTTCATACCATTTCCACACAAATCTCCATCAAATTCCACTCTGGTTCGTGGCACTCCACTATTTAAGCAATGGATAAACTGTAGATGAGAAAAAAACAAATGATAAAGCCAAGGGATTTCTCCCTGGCCAACATCAGTGCCAAAAATGTTAAGAGATAGCAAAGAGGGAACCACTCACCTCTACTCACCTCAACGTGTTGTGGGGATATTTCCAATGACCGAGCTTGTAATCCTTGAGGTCTCCAAGCTTAACGCCGCCATGGGTAACTTACTATTTGCCTTCTCCCACAAACGTTGTCACATTGTCTCGCATTGCACTATGGACACTACTTCCTCCTCTCACCTCAAATCACTCACACACACACACACTCACTAGCATGCATTTGAAAGAAGATTAGAGAGAGGTTTAGCAAGAGGGGTATCTCAATTACACAATGGGAGAGTGTCCTTGCATTATGAGAGAAATTTCCTTATATACATGGCCATAAGTGTTCACACACACTTAAACTATGGCGGTCGGGCAAGTTCCCAAAGCCTATATTTGGCCTATTGCTTGTATATTTCTTCATCTCATAATACATTGATGCATTACAACACTAGCGAGAACATCCTAGCTCACTAACACATGCTCTTGGAGTGGGAAACACCATTAATTATCTATTGGACCTTTACGAGCACCCGTCCAAGTTTGAGATTTAGACATCATTGCTTTATGGCTTGTTTGTACATGAGTTTGGTGTGTCTAACCTTGACATTTGATATAGATTACTCATGATTTGGCATATAATTGGGTGTGACAAAGCTTGTTAACCCTAAAATGGACCCTAAAATGGGATTAAAACTTCCTCAGAGTCATTTGTTAACCACTCCATAGGGTTAACATAGTTTTACCTGCTCAACCTACCTTAAGCCGCTTTTCCATCTTACCTGCTCAAACATGCACATATATTTTATAAGATGAAATTGGAATATATAAGGTTTTAACCCCTAAAATGAGGTTAAAATTTCCTCAGAGTCATCTGTTAACCACTCCATAGGGTAAACATAGTTTTACATGCCCAACCTACCTTAAGGCGCTTTTCCATCTTACCCGCTCAAACATGCACATATGTTTTGTAAGACGAAATTGGAATATATAAAGTTTTAACCCCTAAAATGGGGTTAAAACTTCCTCAGAGTCATCTGTTAACCACTCCATAGGGTTAACATAGTTTTACTTGCCCAACCTACCTTAAGGTGCTTTGCCATCTTACCCGCTCAAACATGCACATATGTTTTGTAAGACGAAATTGGAATATATAAAGTTTTAACCCCTAAAATGGGGTTAAAACTTCCTCAGATTCATCTGTTAACCACTCCATAGGGTTAACGTAGTTTTACCTACCCAACCTACCTTAAGGCGCTTTGCCATCTTACTCACTCAAACATGCACATATATTTCGTAAGACGAAATTGGAATATATAAAGTGGCCTTACCTTGTGCTTAATGGAAAATAGGGAAAATATAAGGACTTTGTGTGTACACTTACTTAAGGACTAGTAATAGGGGGTGGACCATTTTTAAGTTTAGTCTGCCCAGCGCGAAAACTAGTCACTTATATATAAGTTATTTTTTACAAAAAGCAATAGAGGGTGCACCATTTTTAAGTTTGGTCAACCTAGTGTGAAAGCCAGTCACTTGTATATAAGTCATTTTTAACAAAACAGTAAGCAATACATAATTTCCTTGTAAATAGAATATCTCAAACCTATTCAAACAAGCATCCATCTAGTATAAGAGAATCTAATAACATACAAACAAGTAAGAAGAGGGAAAAAGGAGATCTCACAAGTATTGTATTACAAGAAAATGATTGTGTATTACTTATTGTCAAAAATGACTTATATACAAGTGACTAGTTTTCACACTAAGTTAACCAAACTTAAAAATGGGCTAGTGTGACAACAACAAAGTGAGGATGGAAAGGACAAGAGAGCTAGCGCACACACAAGAAAGGCTCTAAAGCGATATCCAACAACAACACATGCTTTGAAAAGGCTAAGGTATGCTCTTGACTTGAATATATTTGGTGCCATTATCAAGGAATAGCCTAGGGCTTAGCTTCGTTCATCCATTCCAAGCCATTGGGATCATCTAATAGCTTTCTTGGTGTTGAGATTAGGAGGTTTTAGTCTAAAAAACATATGGTTTTGGAGTCATTGAATATGTTGAGTTGATGTTTTTTTATTTTTATTTGAAATTTATTTGCATTAGGGCATTCTAGTTTCATTTCTTAAAAGGGCAAAACCCTTGTTTCTTGGTGATTCACATGATGTTGGAGCCCATAAGGCTTTGATCTTGTTGTATATTAAGCCAAGAAATAGCTTAGCAATTGTGATTAGGAGTGGAATCCACTGTGAAAACATAAGCATTAAGCTCCTTAGATGTGGATCAGAGTGGCATATTTGATTTTATTCATGTATTTCATATATTTTCATGCATTTTTTAAATTTCAAGCTTAGAAGCAAGCAAAACTAATTAAAAATACTTAAAAAACATTTAATTACTTTTATCACAACCATTAACTACTAAGATTAAGATCCTTAATCACCCTCATCAAGCCCAAAAATCTAAAAAAAAAACTCTAAATACTAGGCCAAACGAGCTCTCGGATTGGGAGGCAGGAGTGTTGAAAAAGCCTTTGCTTATAATGCTCCACCCTCATGTTATTACTGTGGGTGTAATGGATGTACTCTATTTTGTAAGGCCCCCTTTATAAGGAGTAGCCATTGTGGTATATGCACTCGAGCATCGACGATTCCCAGTCTAGACATTGGATGGTGGGCCAAGTGTGATCAAATGGTTAGGAGATGGCTTATGTAGACTTGGAACTCTCTTAAGTAGGGTACATTCTTGTGCAAGCTATGTAACCACATTAGGACACATTTTTCTCTAGTTGTGAAGCCCGTTTGAGGGTCTAGACTATCTCAGATAGTTATTGGAGCTACGCAAAGTCCCATGTTGTTGTAGTCTAATATGATCCCAATCGCAGGGATGGTATGGTCAGGTGATCATTTGATTAACCCATAACTTATGCATTAACAAAATTCAATAAACTTAGATCTTAGGAGACATGGGTGTTTTTCAAAAGTGAGTGATAATGTTGTTGTGCAAGTTACATGAGAACTTGGTGTTTCATGCTTGCATAAAGAACATTGAGATACATTATCATTATGTGTATGAGATTATGGAGAGGTGGATCTTATCTAATCCCACTGATAGAGAATTACTATGTAGTTATTTCTACAAAGGCTTTTGGGAGAGATTTTCTAGATCACCATCTTGATCGACTCACTATTGGACCAAAGAGGTACAATTTGCTAAACGCTCCACCCTTGTGTTGTTAATGTGGATAAGGCCCCCTTTATGAGGAGTAGCCATTGTGGTGAGCACCCAAGCATCATCAGTTCCTAGTTTAGACACTGGAGGGTGGCTAAGTGTGGCCAGATGGGATTATGTAGACTTAGATCCCTACCAAATAGGATGCATGCTTGTGCGGGCTAGTGACTACATTAGTGAGTGCTAGACAACAAACCCAAGGACACACTGTTCTTAGGTTATAGGGCTAATTTAAGGGTCCAAACAATCTCAGATGGCCATGGGACTTGCACAAAGTCTCATATTATTGTAGTCTAATATGGTCCCAGTGAATGATATGGTTAGTTGGTCATTTTGGACAAATCATGGATTTGCCAACGTGGTTAAACCTATATCCATGGCGACCTTAGGTACTATATATAGACTAGTTTGGTAGCTTAAGTTTATCACCGAGTCCATTATGTTCAAGCACTCTTGTAAGCAAGACATCCATCCAAAGTTTTTCTATGTTGCCATCAAAGTTCTTTACCCATAGCACATAGGTGTGGGCAGACATCCATCAATTTGTAATCAAAGTTTGCAAGCAATAATATTATTCACTCTCCACTTCTTTCTATAATTTAATGCTTTGTATTATATTAATAAATCCTTTGTATTGTATTGATCAAGCTTTTCTTGTTGTATATTCTTAAAATGAGCCCACAAATCCATGAAAAAATACATGAATCAAACGCGTAAGTCAACACACGTGAGCCTAGAGACGTGATCCTAGAGTCTAGACATGTGAGCTGTGAGTTTGACATGTGAGCTGTGAGTTTGGACATGTGAATCAACCAAATATAAGTCTATAGGTATACCTATTATTGTACCAACCAATCATTACTACCTTAAAGACTTGTAAAAGGATATACCTACTCATCTCCTTTAAGGATTTTCTTATCATACAATCTATCCTACCTAGAGACGTGATCCTAGAGTCTGGACATGTGAGCTGTGAGTTTGGACATGTGAATCAACCAAATATAAGTCTAGCGATAGGTATACCTAATATTGTACCAACCAATCATTACTACCTTAAAGACTTGTAAAAGGATATACCTACTCCTCTCCTTTAAGGATTTTCTTATCATACAATCTGTCCTTCAAGTATAATTTACCAATGGAAATCACACAACCCAACACCATGGGGGAAGAAATACTAAACCCCGAAATAGAGGGTTTTATGCAACCACTCCCTTACCCTTCATTACCACATGAATATGCAAAAGACATGCTTAGGATTATGTTTAAATGGGAATGGGGGTTGCCACAAACATAATACCTAGAGGCTCATAGTTGGGCAAAAGGCTGCCCCATAGAGCTATGAGTCTAGATGAGTTTGAAACCAATAATCATAGAATTGTTAGAAGTCATCTCCTATCTATTTTTATACACCAGGGCCTCTGCTGTGGGTGTGCCTGCCCTATATAGGTGTTTTATCATTTTTCCTCACTCCTCGTATTTTTTCCCATTTTTCGGTGGTGTGGATGGATGCCAAATGTTGGTAGGGGCCTCTGGTGGTGGCTGGCCGACTATCCATTCAGCAGTCGTGTGGCTGGCCCCGACTGCCTAATCAGCAAGCGTGGAATTTTTTCTACTGGCTGACTTGCTTTATGCAATCGTGGAGGTATTCATTGCTGGCCGACTGCTGGCCGCGATTGCATGCCGACTTGCTATATGCAGTTGTGGAGAGCCACTAGCGCTAGCCGACTGCATGCATGGGGCATATAAATAGGCCCCATGCTCCTCACCATTGTAATCATTCAGTTATTTGTGGGATCTTCTGTATAGAGAAGAGTTTACATGCCTATTTCTCTGTGTCTCTTGTGCTGTCTATTTTCTGCACTCTACTTGCTCTTGTCAACCCAAGTTTGGTTATCATTTCCGCTGCATATTCTGACATGGTATAAGAGCCCTAGGCTCGTGATAGATCTTGGGAGTTTTCTAAGCAAGAGGGGGATAGTTAGGCTGCTATTTGGTGGACTGTTTTGGGCTGTTTGGGAAGAGAAGGTGCAAGAGGAAGGCGGGCTAAGGTGCTGGACAGCCACTTATAGGTTTTAGAGTTTTTTTTTCCCATCCACCCACCCTTTTCAATTTAATCCCCGTGATGGCAGATTTACTAGAGATGGCTGAGAAGCACGTGAAGATTCCGACTCTCCCCACGTTCCCTGTGGACCGTCAGTTGTTAGATGGGAACAATTACGACATCTGGAAGGTTATGATGGAGTGTGTGCTGGAGTCATATGACCTTGCTAATTTCATCGTCATCGGCGGGGTTCCACGCAGAGGAAGGGGAGTTACTGATGATGAAGAAGGACCGAGAGGCACAGGCACACATGTGGGATCATGTCAACGCCAGGGTTCGGTCATTTATTTTCCTCCACTGCACACCACAAGTGATCAATCATGTAAAGCACATGACGCTGGTGAGAGGCATATGGGAGCACTTGGCTTCTCTTTATAATAGGGTATCACCATGAAAAGGATCTCCCTGGAAGTGCAGATGCGGGTTATGAACCCTGCAAAGTCCTCGACAATGCGGGAACACATTAACAAGTTGCAGGCCCTTCAGCAGGAAGTCCTCCAAGCTAGGAAGGAGATATCATCTGAAGACATGGCCATCACTTTGCTATCCCACTTACCTGCTTAGTATTCTGCTTTCTACTCCTCATTGATTACGAGTGGCAAGCTCAGCACCATTACCTGGGAGGAGCTTGTGCCAACGGTCTTAGACCAAGAGGAACGTTTCACAATTCCTCCTCACAGTGGTGGTTCGGAGGCCTTAACTGGCCAATGGTCAAAAGGCCGGAATAACAACAAGGGCAAAGGGAAGGCTTCACCGGAGAAGTCTTCTGAGAAGAAGCCTGATTCAGAACGAGAGAAGCTGAAGGCCGAAAGATTCTGCAATGATTGTGGCGAGAAAGGCCACTATTGGAGGAAGTGTCCTAAACGGACAGGGAAGAGTGTTGATTCCTCAGCCTCAGTTGTAAAGACTCCGGCATTTGTGCACTTAGAGATGATGGACTCCAACGCTTCATCATCTTTGAGCGAGGAGGCAGTTGGCTTCACCGCCGCGAAGGATACCCGGCGGGAATGGATTCTTGACAGTGGTGCTTCCAGGCACATGACTCCATCCCATGACTTCTTTCTAGATTTGAAACGGCAGTCAGGTCGCATCTTTATTGGCGACAACTCCACTATTCCGATACATAGTGAGGGCCGGATGGAGATTATTCCTCCCGAGCGACGGCAAGGGGAGCAAGCATGCTTCCCGTGTTCTTTATGTCCCTGCTCTGGGTTTTCATCTTCTGTCAGTGCATGAAGTATGCAAGACTGGCTTTCGGGTGGAATTTGAGGAGCATTCAGTTGCTCTACGGGACCGTGAGACTAGCCAGGTTGTTTGGGAAGGTGGTGTGGAGAATGGTATCTACAAGCTCTCTGCACTCTCCTCGTTGAACAGGTTCTCAGGTGTCAGAGATTTGTGGCACTTTCATTTTGGCCACTTAAATGTGGATGCATTGAGGCAAGCTTTCCGAGACCAGATGGTGGTTGGCTTGCCAGATGTTGGTTGTAGGCAAGGGCGTTGCAGCTCTTGCATATGTGGTAAGCAGCACAGGGAATCCTTTCCGAAGCAGGCTTCCAGGCGGGCTTCAAAACCATTGGAGTTTATTCACACTGACTTGTGTGTGGACCTCAGCAGACACCATCTTTGGGAGGATCTCTCTACTTTATACTGCTTGTTGATGATGATTGTACCAGATTCACGTGGGTCTACTTTCTTTCCCAGAAGGACCAAGCTTTTGCACGGTTCAAGGAGGATTGGCACGTGATGGTGGAGAAAGAGTCTGGATTTCAGGTAAAGATTCTCAGGGCTGATAAAGGAGGTGAATTCTCCTCGATTGTATTTCTCAGATTTTGTGCAGATCATGGCATCAAAAGGGAACTGGCCAATACAGGATCGCCTTGGAGAATGGAGTTGTTGAACGCAAGAACAGGACTGTGGTGGAGATGGCGAGGACCATGCTGGAGCATCATGATCTTCCTCGTCCACTTTGGGGAGAGGCTATGGCAACGGCTGTCCATACCCTCAACCGATCTCCGATGACTTCAGTTCCCCATATAACTCCATTTGAGGCATACTTTGGTAGGAAACCTGATGTCTCGTACTTCCGTGTTTTTGGGAGTGACATGTATGTACATATTCCGAAGAAGTAGAGGGGGAAGCTTGACTCCAAGTCCCGCAAGCTTGTATTTGTGGGGTATAATTCTCTTTCCAAGGGATACAGATTTTATGATCCAAAAAGGAACGAGATTGTTGTCAGCCGGGATGTGGTCTTTGACGAGCATGTTCCAGTATCCACTGTTAAGGAGCGGGCCACTTCTTGGAGATCCAGAGGAGTCTGATGATGATTCCCAGACCATTATTCCAGTTGATCAACCTCAGTCAGTATAGGAGGTTGAGCCCGCAGACAGCTGGAGTAGAGCCCCCGCAACCTCAAGAGGCTCCCCGATCTGTTCGAGTACCTAGGTGGTTGTTAGACACCCTTCGGGAGTCAGGTGTCACGGAGTTACCCTTCGAGTGGACCACAGAGGACGGCCCTCGAAGATCACATAGAGTCAGAGATAAAAGCAATACAGCGGAGCTTCTTTAGGTGAACTATGCTTTGATGTCTCGTATTATGTAGGACAAGGAGCCCACTTCTGTCAAAGAAGCCCTTTCACAGGATACTTGGAGGAAAGCCATGCAGGTGGAACTTGATGCCATCGAGAAGAACAACACTTGGGAGTCGGTTCCAAGGCCGTCGAAGCGGTCAGTCATTGGTGTCAAATGGGTCTTTTAAGACCAAATATGCGTCTGATGGGTTGGTGGACAAACACAAAGCCAGACTTGTGGCTAAAGGTTATGCTCAGAGGCCAGGCATCGACTACGAGGATACCTTTGCACCGATCACACAGATTTCCACGATTCGGACCATTCTTGCCCTTGCTTCTTCTCAAAGGTGGCCCGTGTATCAAATGGATGTAAAATCTGCGTTCCTTAATGGTGATTTGCAGGAGGAGGTGTATGTTGAGCAGCCTCCAGGCTTTATTGTTCCAGGATCTGAAGGGATGGTTTACAGGTTACGTAAGGCCTTGTATGGTCTTAAACAGGCTCCCAGGGCTTGGAATCAGAAGATTTATTCCTTCTTTGTTCGGACTAGATTGCAGATCCAAACCTGTATCTCTTTCGGGAATGCGGCATGGTCACGATTATCATCCTTTATGTGGATGATCTCATTCTCACTGGCAGTCATGTGGAGCACATTGGAGTGATGAAGGCTGCCTTGTCAAAGGAGTTTGAGATGATCGACTTAGGCTTACTCCACTTCTTTTTGGGATTGGAGATCTGGCAGACCAAGAGGGGGTTTTTCGTCTCTCAGCAGCAGTATGTTCATGAGTTGCTTAAGGCCTTTGGGATGGAGAACTGCAAGCCTATTACTTCGCCGATGGACCCGAACACAAAGTTAATCGTTACTGATCCTTGTGAGCCAGTTGATGCCTCGCAGTACCGGAAGTTGGTTGGTTCATTGATCTGGTTGCTGAACACCAGATTAGACTTGAGCTTCTCCGTGGGGCTGTTGAGCTCTTTTATGAAGACGCCATTGAAGTCTCATTAGGACGTAGGATTGCGGATCTTGCGGTATCTGTAGAGTATGAAGGATCTAGGACTCTTTTACACAGGAGGGGATGGAGTCAGACTCCAAGGTTGGAGTGACTCAAATTGGGGAGGAGATCCAGACACACGAGGAGATCTACTTCAGGATACAGTTTTACCCTCGGCTCAGGAGCAGTTTCTTGGAGCAGCAAGAGGCAGCCAACTATTGCCCTCTCTTCGACAAAGGCAGAGTACCGGGCTGCTTGTGGTGCTGCTTGAGGTTGTGTAGCTGCGGAGGTTGCTAGTAGGCAAGATTGGGTTTCCACAGACGGAGCCCATAGTCATCCAGTGCGATAACCAGAGTTGTATAGCTATTGCTCGGAACCCGGTCTTCCATGCCCGAACCAAGCACATAGAGATACAGTATCACTTTGTACGTGAGAAGATCTTGGCTGGTGACATCTTGCTACTTTATTGTTCGACGGAGGACAATGCGGCGGACCTCTTCACGAAGTCTCTACCTCAGGCTACGCTCAGGCGGCACTCCAGCTCCCTTGGGTTGATTTCATAGCCAAGAGCTGAGAGGGGGTGTTAGAAGCCATCTCCTATCTATTTTTAAACACCAGGGCCTCTGTTGTGGGTGTGCCCGCCCTGTATAGGTGTTTTATCATTTTTCCTCACTCCTCGTATTTTTTCCCCATTTTTCGGTGGTGTGGATGGATGCTAGATGTTGGCAAGAGCCTCTGGCTGGCCGACTATCCATTCCAGCAGTCGTGTGGCTGGCCGACTGCCTAATCAGCAGCAAGCCTCTGGTGGCTGGCCGACTGCCTAATCAGCAAGCGTGGAGTTTTTTCTATTGGTCGACTTGCTTTATGCAGTCGTGGTGGAGGTATTCACTGCTGGCCGACTGCTTCATGCAGTCATGGAGAGCCACTAGCGCTGGCCGACTGCATGCATGGGGCATATAAATAGGCCCCATGCTCCTCACCATTGTAATCATTTAGTTATTTGCAGGATCTTGTGTATAGAGAAGAGTTTACATGCCTATTTCTCTGTGTCTCTTGTGCTATCTATTTTCTGCACTCTACTTGCTCTTGTCAACCCAAGTTTGGTTATCATTTCCGCTGCATATTATGACAAGAATTAGATAGAGTTAAGTGATTAATTCTATTTTTAATAGACTACATTTTTGAGAGGTTTCCAGGCCTGAATCTAATGGTAGAAGGTATCCATTGCAAAAATTAATAGCACTACTGTGTCGGGAGGGCTCGAAAACCTCTGCATCTCAAAAGAATTAATCGGGGATGCAACGACGATGAGGAGAGATCTAGTTTTTTTTCCAAAAAAAAAAGGTGCCAACTGCTCCAAGGGTGGAAATTCTAGCGATGGCGAGCTTGTTTGGAGAGGGGTTTTTTGGTACTTCCCGAGCAGAACAACCTGGCTTCAAGGTGGTGAATCTGTGATTTCCACACTCTAATGAGCATTTGTCTATAGGAGAAGCATAAAAGATCATAATACCTAATTTTGATATTAATCAAGAGGTTTAATTGGTAATGATACTGATGGATAAGAGTAACTAGTCTCTGATACCCCATGTTGGAAATCGTGGAGGCTCATAGGTGACAAGGAATCTCATGATAAATCATAATTGTGAGATCCCTGTTCCCACCGAGCAACGGATTCAAGATACTGGCAGCGGAAGTAGCACTTCTCGCACGGGACAGGGGTCCCACATTCGGGGCCTCACCCACGGATATCCGGATAAGAGACTAATCCGTCGGTTGTTCCAAAACCGAACCCGAAAAAACTTCCTTTACCCGGAAAGCACGGGCGATTCCTCCAGGATAACTTTTACTCTAACGTAGTCAAACCCTTACTGATCAAACAGATCCGACTGTATCTATAAAGATACTTGGTCAGATCAAGGAAGAAACTTGCACTTGGATCATTGGGATCAACGCTTTTTTCCCCATCAAGAGGCACAGCCGTTGATTCCTATCCATAGAACAATTACTATCCAGGATTTACTTTATCTATCGTAGTAATAGAATTTGAGTCTCGATTTACGGATCCATCAGTCCAGCCTAACCCCATCCGATCCCATGGGTTAGCCAACCGCCCAACCACTGTAGTGATGGGATCCAATTTGGAATCTGGTTAGGTTTTGTCCCGGGTACCAAGGAAAAGAGTTCCAAGGCCCCCTAGCCGGAAGTTCATGCAAATATAAAACTAGCCACACCACGTACACACCCAATATGAAATTGCCTTTTTCTTAGCATCAGCTAACTTTAAAACAATCCTTTAATGAAACCATAGTACCACTGATCACAATCTTCCAATTTATCCGGTTGATTCATAATTTCCCATCATTCCTTCATCAGAGTATCTATGGCATCATTGGCAACTAGAACGCTCACCACCTGTCCACTCAGTGGCCTTTTCAATAGTTCCTAGCCCATAATACTCGGCAATATAATCACTTATAAAAATCAAGATGGACTCTCGTTGAAGATCAGCAAGATCAACCAACAGATCCATAAAAAGAGCCATGGACTCATCCATTGAAGACCAGCAAGGTCAATCAACCAGATCCATGCCCGGTTTCAAAAAACAACTCTTACTCCTTGTTCCAATATCTTCCTCGATGCACGCGTGGGTATCCTAGTCGAGCACCGTATGGTCAGCACCCTCTAGGATCCTTCGCAGGTGACCTAGCGCTTCACTCATAGGCCGCTTCCTTGGTCCCTCATCCACCGTACCGGAAGCTCACCATTTTAATCGAACCGAGGCTGGTCAAGACCTCGGCCGACCTTGCTACGCGAGACGTCCTCCATTGACTCTCCGTCTCAGCAGTTGCAACTTTATCAGTTAGGTCTCCACGACCTTAATCACAAGACGGTCAAAATGCTTCCCCAGCATTCTTGACATAAAACAGCCATTTACATACAGCATTTACAAACAGTTTACAAATACCGTTTCTATATTAACTCTCATTTTTCCACATTATTCCTCATTAATCCACATTACTTATTCCACATTCCATTTATAAGTGTACTTCCAATCACATCATTTTCCATCTCTTCACTTCAGATTCCTTCACATCACATATCATATATTCACATCCATATCCACATCCATACATCCACATCCACATCCACATTCACATCCATACATCCACATCTACATGCTTACCTCCATTTTCACATCCTCATTTATACATCCACATTCATACATACACATCCATATCCACATCCATACATCCACATCCCATATCCACATTCATACATACACATCCACATCCATATCCACATCCACATCCACATCCATATCCACATCCATACATCCACATCCACATCCATATACACATCCATATCCACATCCATACATCCACATCCACATCCACATCCACATCCACATTCACATTCATACATCCACATCCACATTCCCATTCACATCTATACATCCACATCCACATCCACATCCACATCCACATTCCCATTCACATCTATACATCCACATCTACATCCACATACATATATACATCCACATCCACATTCCACATTCACATCTATACATCCACATCTACATCCACATTCCCATTCACATCTATACATCCACATCTACATCCATTTTCATATCTATGCATATACATCTTCATGCATACATCCTTTTTCACATTCATACATCCACACTCCCATCTCCACATCCACATACATACATCCATTTTCACATTCCCATTCATATAACCCCATATACCTTCACATCTAATCTTTTTACATCACATCCATTCTTGCCCTATCACAACCCATATACATCTTATCCAATCACATACACTTCTTACCTCATCCATACACATCTTATCACATCTTAATTCATCTTATCACCTCCTAACTTATTTCATAAGCATCTTATCACCTCTTATCACATCTTATACACCTCTTATCACATCCTATCACATCTCATATCTATTTATAGAATACAAGAGGATTCTTATATTTGATATAAGATTTCTTTACATATTTATTTATGCATAAATTCTATTTAAGGAGATTAATACTTTCGAAGTAAAAATCAATCTTTTATGCATAAATTCATTTTAAATGAAAATGACACTTTTGAATTAAATTTCAATCTTTTATGCATTTTTCTATGCATAAATTCAATTTAGATGAGAATGACACTTTTGAATTAAAAATCAATCTTTTATGCATCTTCTTATGCATAAATTCAATTTGGTAGGAATTACACTTTTAGAATAAAAGAATTTCTCTTATGCATCTAAGTTATACATAAAATCCATTTATGATGAAAATCACACTTTTAGTATAAAAAGAATATCTTTTATGCATACCTCTATGCATGAAATCCAATATGATAAAAGTAACACTCTTACAATAAAATAATCAACTTTTATGCATACCTCTATGCATGAAATTCAATTATGATAAAAGTCACACTTTTATAATAAAATAATCAACTTTTATGCATACCTCTATGCATGAAATTCAATATAATAAAAGACACACTTTTATAATAAAAATTTCAACTTTTATGCATACCTTTATGCATGAAATTCAATTATGATAAAAGTCACACTTTTATAATAAAATAATCAACTTTTATGCATACCTTTATGCATGAAATTCAATTATAATAAAAGTCACACTTTTATAATGAAATAATCATCTTTTATGCATACCTCTATGCACGAAATTCAATTATGATAAAAGTAACACTTTTACAATAAAATAATCAACTTTTATACCTCTATGCATGAAATTCAAATATGATAAAAGTCACACTTTTATAATAAAATAATCAACTTTTATGCATACCTCTATGCATGAAATTCAATTATGATAAAAGTAACACTTTTATATTAAAATAATAATCTTTTATGCATACCTCTATGCATGAAATCTAATTATGATAAAAGTAACACTTTTATGTTAAAATAATAATCTTTTATGCATACCTCTATGCATGAAAATCAATTATGCATAATATAAAAATCAATTTCTCTAGGATTACAATGAATATCTTTCAATTAATCTAGGATGATAATTCCTAGAATATGGTAGGAAGTCCTCTTTTCATGCTTTGAATGAAATTATTTTATGCGTAATTTTTATAAAAATTTTGCCATAGCTCCGCTGCTATGACTGATAAATCTCAATTTTTCTAAGGGATTAAGCTTTTTATTAAGGAAATAATTAGAATGATCCCTAACTGGATCATTAATCCATAATGGATTGAATCATCAATATTCATGAAATACATAAACTAAAAGCATAGAAAAAAGCCATTAATTTGGCCTCAAGCATAGATTAATCTTGGATTAAAGAAAAGCTTTATGAAAAGCTTCATTTGGATTGAGAATGGGTCACGAGTATGACCATTTCTTGAGTGAGAGAGAGAAATTACATAAAAACCATTTGAATTAAGCATAAATGGAAATTTATGTAACTCTTAACTATCATTAATCAATTAGCTTCAATAGCATCATCAAATTATGTAACTCTTCACTACCATTCATCAATTAACTTCAATAGCATTCAAAAACCATTCCAATTAAGCTTCTCAAGCTTGAGAGGGGTTGAGAAGAGAGAAGCATTGAGAAATTATAGAAAAGATCAAAATTCACCATTTACCTTACAAATTGCTTGATTCTTTGTTCACGGTAGAGGCCCCCAACCAATCAATTGGTTAAGTATGTTGATGGAGCCACCAATGGGGATTGAAGAAAGAGGGAAGCTCCAATTTCTTCAATTTGGAGAGAATTTTAGAGAATAGTAGAAATTAGCATTATTTCAGCATAACTCTAGTATAGTAAAATTCTTCCATTTTTTTCAAAGGACTCATGTTCTATTTATAGGAGAGGGAAGCTCTAACCAAAGCTAACTGAATTCTAGAATTTTCCAAATTCAGTTTGGTTGAATTTGGACTAGATTTGGACCTAGTTTGGTTACTTTTTTATTCGGTTTGGTTCCCTTTTGATTTGGTTTGGTTCAAGAGAGAGGAGAGATAAAAATATCACATTATTTTTTAGTTTAAAACTCATTCAAGCATGTGAAATATGCACCTCCTTTAAAGAACTCCCCTTCCTTACATATGTGTCAAAATGGAATCATTATACCCAAAATATCTCATATTTTTAATATTGCTCATAGTTTTTTTACTAATAAACCTTGTACATTTTCAACAACTCATCTTATGTGAGCATTTACTCATTTTTGGATACTCAATTTATCTCATTTTTTTGATATTACTCATAGTTTTTTACTAATAAACCTTGTACATTTTCAACTCTTCATCTTATGTGAGCATTTACTCATTTTTGGATACTCAATTTATCTCATTTTTTTGATATTACTCATAGTTTTTTACTAATAAACCTTGTACATATTCAACTCTTCATCTTATGTGACCATTTACTCATTTTTGGGTATCTTCTTTTACAAATAGGATTTATCTCCTCCCTACACATGGATTGATGCTATTGGCCCATAGGAACCTTAATTGGACCATAATCCAAAAATTTCTGAAAATCTAGACCCTTAGGCTAAGGTCCTTCATATCCATTTTTAATTAATTCTAATTGAACATTGAAAAGTTCTTTTTGAATTTCTGTTTCAGGGGAACTTATTTTAATAAGATGAGTTATTTTTCTATCCAAAAATATTCATAATCTGAATATTCTCTCTCTAGAATATTTTCTCTCTCTATGCCAAAATAGGCAGAGACAAGATCTCTTATATTTCAGAAAAGGGAATTGATTACAGGGGAATATGCTGGATATTTTGAGAGGCTGGGGAGGAATCTTACATTCACTCCCACTTGAAAAAACGCGAGATGCCCTCATCTCGCAACTTGGGATAATTTCGCAAGATGCACAAATATGAGACTTAGAGAAAAATTAATTAAGATTAACCACACAAAAAAAAGTCTCAAAGAGAGTAAGATTCGAGATAAGAACAAGATTTAAACTTTATTCATTCTTGAAACATATACAGTAAAGATAGAAGAACTCTTTACACTTCCATAAGCCCGTCCATCATATGATCACAAAAGCAGCACTCACAAGCTGCGCACGTATAAGGTAACTCATCTATGGGAATAATTCTGTTGGTTATTGCTGCACCTATCTCAGTGGTATGAGGTGATCTAACAAAAGGACCTCTGAGAGGCAAGCCAAAAACGGGGTAAAGGCATATCTTCTGATGAGGAAGAAAACACGCCACTAAGAAGACTCGCTCAGAAAACCCAAGATGCCTTGATCTCATGACGCAGTAGTATCGAGGACCCAAACCCAAAGCTTCAATAACCATGGCCAAGCGGACATTATTACGAAAGTGCTGCTGACCCCAAGGTGTTACCCTAGTTATGTCTTGATAGGTCCGCCATTTGGTCTGAGCTACAGAAGTTCCTAGGTGAGGAAAAAGTAAGCGCTCATATTGTTCTATAAAATCTTTCTTCACAGACTCGCTTGCATCTTGAAGGTGAGAAATCATCATGGATAAAACTAATTCTTGTTGCCAAGCCATGAAGGAGATTAAGAAGAAGGGAGATCGATGGAAGTAAGATTACTGTGAGCGACAGGTAAAAGTTACGACTTATATAAAGGAAGGAACTAGCGTAACTTAGAAGCCAACGGTATCTTGCCACTGAAGTTTTACCGTCTTTCCATGATTTGGGTTTGGCACATATTTCTATGAAATACATTAAGAACTTTGAGATGAGGAGGTAAAAGAAGCTTGTAGGCTAAGTCACCTGCTTTTATTTAATTCAGATATAAGGCTCACAATATCTGGGGGATAACTTCTTATACTCCCCAAGAGGTAAAGAACTTCTTTTGGGCCGTACTCGAATGAAAACCAAAATCTTGGTATCCAAAACACCGATTTTCACTTCTGAACTCATTGTTCTAAATCCTTAAAACAGGCGTGACTCTTGAGAAGTATTCTAGGGAGAGGGTCTTCCTTTTTTAAACAGAATCTTTCTTTTATTTTAGAGAGGGAATAATTATAAGATCAAAAAGGGAGATTCTTACTCCTGTATACCTCGAAGGCTGGGGAGGAATCTTACATTCTACTCCACTTAAAAAGTGCGAGATGTTCTCATCTCGCAAGGTAGAGGACAACTCTTTTTCTTAAGATCCAATTTTATTCTAGGGTTCCTTATATTGTGGTCAACCCAACAGAATACTAGGATAAATATCCCTTAGAACTCATCATTAAATAACAATTCATTGAGATCATATCATTCATATCTTTAACATGATAATGGTCCATTAGACCGAAAAATTTCCTTCTGAACATTCCTCCATGGGAATTTTCAGTCAAGTAAGTTCTCAATTTGTCATCCCTTAACTTGATCTAACGGTCAAGTGTTAACAGTAGCAATTTGACAGCACAAT
The DNA here is from genome assembly GCF_041138505.1 of Cibotium barometz. NCBI lineage: Eukaryota > Viridiplantae > Streptophyta > Polypodiopsida > Cyatheales > Cibotiaceae > Cibotium > Cibotium barometz. The sequence continues at coordinate 34,126,913 of NC_141103.1, forward strand.
CCACTAATCTCATAGTGATTTGCTGAAATCATTATCATCATTTATCATCACAGGGACTTGTCCCATTCATCCTCGTTGTAGTTTTGCTCAGGTTATTATATTTCAACTAAATTTCAGAAATCATCATTTTTCAATCAGAATCTAATTCAATTCATCAGTTCTCAAACAAAATTAAAATCATATCAACCACATTCGAAATCATCATCTGGATAGCATTAACGCTTATAATTTCAAGTCTTGGATTTACTCGTATATACTACCGGTAAAGAGCTGCAGTTATACCCTCGGTATATACGGGTCGTCATAATACTTGAACTATAAGGTAAATACCATCATGTCTAGGCCTCAAGCAAGTCAGGGTTCCATACAATTGCGGTACTTCCATTTGCAGACCCAATTACTAATTTATGAATTTTCAGATTGAATATCAATTTGTATGAATTATATCACACAATTACAACCTTTTTGTGTTTCTTGATAAATTTTTGACATATTTGTCTTCTCAGTTGATCTTTTAATCGCTCTGATACCAACTGTGAGATCCCTGTTCCCACCGAGCAACGGATTCAGGATACTGGCAGCGGAAGTAGCACTTCTCGCACGGGACAGGGGTCCCACATTCGGGGCCTCACCCACGGATATCCGGATAAGAAACTAATCCGTCGGTTGTTCCAAAACCGAACCCAAAAAAACTTCCTTTACCCGGAAAGCACGGGCGATTCCTCCAGGATAACTTTTACTCTAACGTAGTCAAATCCTTACTGATCAAACAGATCCGACTGTATCTATAAAGATACTTGGTCAGATCAAGGAAGAAACTTGCACTTGGATCATTGGGATCAACGCTTTTTTCCCCATCAAGAGGCACAGCCGTTGATTCCTATCCATAGAACAATTACTATCCAGGATTTACTTTATCTATCGTAGTAATAGAATTTGAGTCTCGATTTACGGATCCATCAGTCCAGCCTAACCCCATCCGATCCCATGGGTTAGCCAACCGCCCAACCACTGTAGTGATGGGATCCAATTTGGAATTTGGTTAGGTTTTGTCCCGGGTACCAAGGAAAAGAGTTCCAAGGCCCCCTAGCCGGAAGTTCATGCAAATATAAAACTAGCCACACCACGTACACACCCAATATGAAATTGCCTTTTTCTTAGCATCAGCTAACTTTAAAACAATCCTTTAATGAAACCATAGTACCACTGATCACAATCTTCCAATTTATCCGGTTGATTCATAATTTCCCATCATTCCTTCATCAGAGTATCTATGGCATCATTGGCAACTAGAACGCTCACCACCTGTCCACTCAGTGGCCTTTTCAATAGTTCCTAGCCCATAATACTCGGCAATATAATCACTTATAAAAATCAAGATGGACTCTCGTTGAAGATCAGCAAGATCAACCAACAGATCCATAAAAAGAGCCATGGACTCATCCATTGAAGACCAGCAAGGTCAATCAACCAGATCCATGCCCGGTTTCAAAAAACAACTCTTACTCCTTGTTCCAATATCTTCCTCGACGCACGCGTGGGTATCCTAGTCGAGCACCGTATGGTCAGCACCCTCTAGGATCCTTCGCAGGTGACCTAGCACTTCACTCATAGGCCGCTTCCTTGGTCCCTCATCCACCGTACCGGAAGCTCACCATTTTAATCGAACCGAGGCTGGTCAAGACCTCGGCCGACCTTGCTACGCGAGACGTCCTCCATTGACTCTCCGTCTCAGCAGTTGCAACTTTATCAGTTAGGTCTCCACGACCTTAATCACAAGACGGTCAAAATGCTTCCCCAGCATTCTTGACATAAAACAGCCATTTACATACAGCATTTACAAACAGTTTACAAATACAGTTTCTATATTAACTCTCATTTTTCCACATTATTCCTCATTAATCCACATTACTTATTCCACATTCCATTTATAAGTGTACTTCCAATCACATCATTTTCCATCTCTTCACTTCAGATTCCTTCACATCACATATCATATATTCACATCCATATCCACATCCATACATCCACATCCACATCCACATTCACATCCATACATCCACATCTACATGCTTACCTCCATTTTCACATCCTCATTTATACATCCACATCCCATATCCACATTCATACATACACATCCATATCCACATCCATACATCCACATCCCATATCCACATTCATACATACACATCCACATCCATATCCACATCCATACATCCACATCCACATCCACATCCATATCCACATCCATACATCCACATCCACATCCATATACACATCCATATCCACATCCATACATCCACATCCACATCCACATTCACATTCATACATCCACATCCACATTCTCATTCACATCTATACATCCACATCTACATCCACATACATACATACATCCACATCCACATTCCACATTCACATCTATACATCCACATCTACATCCACATTCCCATTCACATCTATACATCCACATCTACATCCATTTTCACATCTATGCATATACATCTTCATGCATACATCCATTTTCACATTCATACATCCACACTCCCATCTCCACATCCACACATCCACATACATACATCCATTTTCACATTCCCATTCATATAACCCCATATGCCTTCACATCTAATCTTTTACATCACATCCATTCTTGCCCTATCACAACCCATATACATCTTATCCAATCACATACACTTCTTACCTCATCCATACACATCTTATCACATCTTAATTCATCTTATCACCTCCTAACTTATTTCATAAGCATCTTATCACCTCTTATCACATCTTATACACCTCTTATCACATCCTATCACATCTCATATCTATTTATAGAATACAAGAGGATTCTTATATTTGATATAAGATTTCTTTACATATTTATTTATGCATAAATTCTATTTAAGGAGATTAATACTTTCGAAGTAAAAATCAATCTTTTATGCATAAATTCATTTTAAATGAAAATGACACTTTTGAATTAAATTTCAATCTTTTATGCATTTTCCTATGCATAAATTCAATTTAGATGAGAATGACACTTTTGAATTAAAAATCAATCTTTTATACATCTTCTTATGCATAAATTCAATTTGGTAGGAATTACACTTTTAGAATAAAAGAATTTCTCTTATGCATCTAAGTTATACATAAAATCCATTTATGATGAAAATCACACTTTTAGTATAAAAAGAATATCTTTTATGCATACCTCTATGCATGAAATCCAATATGATAAAAGTAACACTCTTACAATAAAATAATCAACTTTTATGCATACCTCTATGCATGAAATTCAATTATGATAAAAGTCACACTTTTATAATAAAATAATCAACTTTTATGCATACCTCTATGCATGAAATTCAATATAATAAAAGACACACTTTTATAATAAAAATTTCAACTTTTATGCATACCTTTATGCATGAAATTCAATTATGATAAAAGTCACACTTTTATAATAAAATAATCAACTTTTATGCATACCTTTATGCATGAAATTCAATTATAATAAAAGTCACACTTTTATAATGAAATAATCATCTTTTATGCATACCTCTATGCACGAAATTCAATTATGATAAAAGTAACACTTTTACAATAAAATAATCAACTTTTATACCTCTATGCATGAAATTCAAATATGATAAAAGTCACACTTTTATAATAAAATAATCAACTTTTATGCATACCTCTATGCATGAAATTCAATTATGATAAAAGTAACACTTTTATATTAAAATAATAATCTTTTATGCATACCTCTATGCATGAAATCTAATTATGATAAAAGTAACACTTTTATGTTAAAATAATAATCTTTTATGCATACCTCTATGCATGAAAATCAATTATGCATAATATAAAAATCAATTTCTCTAGGATTACAATGAATATCTTTCAATTAATCTAGGATGATAATTCCTAGAATATGGTAGGAAGTCCTCTTTTCATGCTTTGAATGAAATTATTTTATGCGTAATTTTTATAAAAATTTTGCCATAGCTCCGCTGCTATGACTGATAAATCTCAATTTTTCTAAGGGATTAAGCTTTTTATTAAGAAAATAATTAGAATGATCCCTAACTGGATCATTAATCCATAATGGATTGAATCATCAATATTCATGAAATACATAAACTAAAAGCATAGAAAAAAGCCATTAATTTGGCCTCGAGCATAGATTAATCTTGGATTAAAGAAAAGCTTTATGAAAAGCTTCATTTGGATTGAGAATGGGTCACGAGTATGACCATTTCTTGAGTGAGAGAGAGAAATTACATAAAAACCATTTGAATTAAGCATAAATGAAAATTTATGTAACTCTTAACTATCATTAATCAATTAGCTTCAATAGCATCATCAAATTATGTAACTCTTCACTACCATTCATCAATTAACTTCAATAGCATTCAAAAACCATTCCAATTAAGCTTCTCAAGCTTGAGAGGGGTTGAGAAGAGAGAAGCATTGAGAAATTATAGAAAAGATCAAAATTCACCATTTACCTTACAAATTGCTTGATTCTTTGTTCACGGTAGAGGCCCCCAACCAATCAATTGGTTAAGTATGTTGATGGAGCCACCAATGGGGATTGAAGAAAGAGGGAAGCTCCAATTTCTTCAATTTGGAGAGAATTTTAGAGAATAGTAGAAATTAGCATTATTTCAGCATAACTCTAGTATAGTAAAATTCTTCCATTTTTTTCAAAGGACTCATGTTCTATTTATAGGAGAGGGAAGCTCTAACCAAAGCTAACTGAATTCTAGAATTTTCCAAATTCAATTTGGTTGAATTTGGACTAGATTTGGATCTAGTTTGGTTACTTTTTGATTCGGTTTGGTTCCCTTTTGATTTGGTTTGGTTCAAGAGAGAGGAGAGATAAAAATATCACATTATTTTTTAGTTTAAAACTCATTCAAGCATGTGAAATATGCACCTCCTTTAAAGAACTCCCCTTCCTTACATATGTGTCAAAATGGAATCATTATACCCAAAATATCTCATATTTTTAATATTGCTCATAGTTTTTTTACTAATAAACCTTGTACATTTTCAACTCTTCATCTTATGTGAGCATTTACTCATTTTTGGATACTCAATTTATCTCATTTTTTTGATATTACTCATAGTTTTTTACTAATAAACCTTGTACATTTTCAACTCTTCATTTTATGTGAGCATTTACTCATTTTTGGATACTCAATTTATCTCATTTTTTTGATATTACTCATAGTTTTTTACTAATAAACCTTGTACATATTCAACTCTTCATCTTATGTGAGCATTTACTCATTTTTGGGTATCTTCTTTTACAAATAGGATTTATCTCCTCCCTACACATGGATTGATGCTATTGGCCCATAGGAACCTTAATTGGACCATAATCCAAAAATTTCTGAAAATCTAGACCCTTAGGCTAAGGTCCTTCATATCCATTTTCAATTAATTCTAATTGAACATTGGAAAGTTCTTTTTGAATTTCTATTTCAGGGGAACTTATTTTAATAAGATGAGTTATTTTTCTATCCAAAAATATTCATAATCTGAATATTCTCTCTCTAGAATATTTTCTCTCTCTATGCCAAAATAGGCAGAGACAAGATCTCTTATATTTCAGAAAAGGGAATTGATTACAGGGGAATATGCTGGATATTTTGAGAGGCTGGGGAGGAATCTTACAATAATAAAAAGTATTAGTGCTAAACCTAGATGATTATGTTAATCACACATAATAACAAAATTTAGCACATAATAACAAAGTTTAGCATAAGTTGCACATAATCACATCATCATAGAGAGAAGGCAAGTGTGTATCATTCATGAGAGAAATCCTCTTAAATAGGCTGAGTACAAAATATCAGATGTGTCATGTATAATGTCAGCTACCTCCTCAATCAAGTCCTTCATCCCCTCTAGTTCCCTTGTAATCTCTCAAAAAAACTCAATAAGCATGGCTTCATAAATGCTTGAAGGTGGGCTCTTGATTCTAGATGAATGTGAGATCTTTTACATGAGTAAAGCCATGATGGTAAAGTGCCCCTAAATAACCTTAGCCCATTGGCAAGGATCTTGGGTGTATTTCCCATAGGGAAGGATTGATGATCCTACCAAGATCTGCTCATTTAGAGTTTGCCTTGAAAGCAAGCTAGTGGTTTAGGTCTTAAAAACCACATGAAAAGGCTAGCTTCAAGGTCTTGAGACACACATTCATTGCACCCTAGTGGAGTGCGATGAAGCCCCATGGCATAGATCTATAACCTCAAGAAAGAGGAGGGTTAAATAATGTGGGACTATATATACACTAGTTTGGTAGCTTGAGTTTATCATCAAGTTCATTATGTGCAAGAACTCTTGTAAGCAAGACACCCTCCATCCAAATTTTGTCTATATTGCCATCAAAGTTCTTTACCCAAAGCACACAAGTGTGGGTAGACATCCAGCAATTTTTAATCAAAGTTTGCAAGTAGTAATATTATTTACTCTTTACTTCTTTCTGCAATTCAATGCTTTGTATTGTGTTGATCAAGCTTTCACTATTGTGTACTCTTACAGTGAGCTCACAACCCCACAAAAAATGATGTGAGTCAAACATGTAAGTGAACACACGTGAACCTAGAGATGTGAGTCGTGAACACACGTGAGCCTAGAGATGTAAGTCATGAGTCTGGACATGTGAGTCGTGATGAGTTTAGACATGCCAAGACGTAAGTCTAGAGATAAGTATACCTAATATTGTACCAAACAATTAATACTACGTTAAAGACTTGTAAAAGGATATACCTACTAATTTCCTTTAAGGATTTTCTTATCATACAATTTATCAAAGTATAATTTTCCATTAGAAACCACATAATCCAATCCCATGGGGCAAGAAATCCCAAATCCTGAAAAATAGAGGGTTTTATGCAACCACTCCCTTATGTTTCATTGCCACATGAATATGCAAAAGACATTCTTAGGATTACCTTTAAAATGGGAATGAGGATTTCCATGAACATAATACCTAGAGGCTCATAATTGGGCAAAATAAAGCAAATCCACATCTTGAGGATGATAACAACTTTGATGGAACTGGAGATCCCATTCACTATCTAGAGAAGTCCAATCAAATTTGTGAGAAAATGGAAAGGATCGAAGATCCTACCAGGTCTCAAAACCCACATGAAAAGGGTAGCTTCAAGGTCTTGTGACACATTCATTGTAGGACTCTCACCCCAGTGGAGTGAGATGAAGCCCCATGGCATAGATCTATAACCTCAAGTAAGAGGAGGGTGAAACAATGTGGGACTATATATAGACTAGTTTTGGTAGCCTGAGTTTATCATCAATTTCAAATGTTCAAGAACTCTTGTAAGCAAGAGATCCTTAGTCCAAATTTTGTGTACATTGTCATCAAAGTTCTTTACCTAGAGCACACAGGTGAGCAAACATCCATCAATTTGTAATGAAATTTTTTAAACAATAATATTATTTACTCTCCATTTATTTGTGTAATTAAATGTTTTTAATTGTGTTGATCAAGCTTCTGCTATGGTGTATTCGTACAGTGGGCCCACAATCCCATGAAAAAAGATGTGTCAAACACATAAGTCAATACATGTGAGCCTAGAGACATGATACATGAATTTGGACATGTGAGCCATGAGTTTGGACGTGTGAGTCAACTAGACATAAGTCTAGAGGTACGTATACCTAATATTGTACCAACCAATATTACTACCTCAAAGGCTTGTAAAAGAACATGCCTACTTATGTCCTTTAAGTATTTTCTTATAATACAATCTATCCTTATGTTCTTTGTAATTATTGGGGTATTAAAGTATAGATTTTTCTATCATAATTACAAACCAACCTTGTCGTATGCCTATTACATAAAAACAAGTAGGCCTATTTTATAAAAATAATATACAAGAGCCTAGTTTATACAAAAAGGCATGAGCATACAGACGTGAACCTACATGAACATGAGCCTACAGATGTGATCCTATAGGTGTAAACCTGAAGATGTGAGCCTTAGACATGAGCCTGGACACATGAGTCTAGGCTAAGAGATGTGATCCCAACAAAAACAAAAAGGTTTAAAAAATCCAAAAACTAATAACTAAAAACTTTTAAAAAAATTATGTTATGAAAAAACTATTTTTTGTACTATGAAAAAAAATCATTTTTTTAATAGCTTGAGCAATACACACATGTCTAAAATCAGTATTCATACGTGCTTTAGGAAGCACTAGAGACCTGTTTCACTAGAGTGAGACCCTTCATGGCAAAATCAATCTAGACTAATTACTGTAAATGATATTATAGGAAACTATAGTGCATCAAACCATACTTCCTCAAACCCACCCAAACTTTGGTCATAGCAAATGACTAGCACTCAGTAAATTGCTCCCTTGTTAAAAGGCCATACTTAGTAAAGTGCCTCCCTATTATAAAAGCTAAACTCCTTTGGATCCAGCTCAAGCGAGGAGCATTGGGAAGAACAAATGAAACATAGATGTGAGCTGAGGAATAACGGAACACCTGGAAACATGAACCACCACCATCCTTTGAGCCCTAAATTCACTAATTGGCTATGTAAATAGCGCCATAAACTTCATGAAAATGTGTTAAAAAGGATAGACTCAGCAAAGGGCTCCCCTATTATAAAGGTTAGACTCCTTTGGATCCACTTTTAGCAATGTGCTTTAGGATGAACCAACAAACACATATTTGAGCAGAGGCACAATGGAACACCTAGAAAGAAAAGCTACACACACTCTCTCTAGATTCACTAACTTGCTCTATAAAGAGAACCATAAACTTTAACTGGCTCTATGAGCACCATAAACTTCATGAAAAGAGCATTAAACTGCCCTATCATTGTGCGAAGCTCTAGTGAAGGAGTGGGGGAAGGACTAGAAACCTCAAGGTTTGCTACCTCAAGAAGTGGTCTCAAACCATGTCGGATGCCACAATGTTTTGAACATTTGGTGTTGATCCTAATCTAGGATTATCCCAAGCTGACCAATACCACCAAGTAGCTCAATAGCTGTAATTACAACAATCGAAAAATTTCTCATTTGTTAGGGATAAGTGTTCCTCAAAACACACAATAGCAAGCACACATAGTGCATAATGTTTCAAACATTTGGTGTCAATCATGAGCTGTGGATTAGCCTAGGTTGGTTAAGACCACCAAGCAGCAGCTCAACAATCATAGTTACAACAATAATTGTGACATTTCTTGTTTAATGTACCATTAGGAACAAGTGTTTCCCCAAACACACAACAGTAATTGCATATAGTGCAAGCAGGAGTCCCACTTTCCACATGAGCTCATTTTAGAAGCGTTTTCACCACCATGGAACCAAGTTCCATTTCTTCTCCATTCACACAAGGACCATGAATCAAGGAACATGAATCACAGAGAAGGAACACAAGAAAAAGTAAAGAGTCAATGTTCAAGACTACCTCAAACCAAAGGGATCCACAAGGGCTTTCACATAATGTGTCCTTGGTGTAGCCAACAAGCCTACAGCCTCAAAGCCAAGTCGGCAACATAGGACAAGTGCCATTGGAAACCATATATCCTAACCCCATGAGGCGAGAAATCCCAAACTGTGAAATAGAGGGTTTTATGCAATCACTCCTTTATGTTCCACTACCACATGAATATGAAAAAGACATACTTAGGATTTTATTTGAGATGGGAAGTGGGGTTACAAACATAATACCTAGAGGCTCATAAATGGGCAAAACAAAGCCAGTCCACATCTTAAGGATGATGACCAAATTTGATGGAACTAGAGATTGCATTCAGTATATCTAGAGAAGTTCAATCAAATTTGTGAGACCATGGGAATGATTGGTGATCCTGCCAAGATCTGTTCATTCATACTTTCCCTTGAAGGCAAAGTAGGCTAGTGGTTTAGGTCTCAAAACCTACATGAAAAGGCCAGCTTCAAGGTCTTGAGACACATTCATTGTGGGGCTCTCACCCTAGTGGAGCAAGATGAAGCCCCATGGCATAGATCTATAACCTCAAGCAAGAGGATGGTGAAACAATGTGGGGTCTATATTATAGTATCTCCACATAAGCTTCAGCCCTCGTGAGAGACTAGATAACTTATCGCTCATCATTGATTGATTTATGGTTGGTCTCAAGAGCAAGAGTCTTCATCACCATCTCTATAGGTTTAGACACTACATCTTTCTTGATGAGTGTTTTTGAAAGGTAATAGACCTAGTAGACAATCTACAAGATAATTATGTAGAAGTTTTCCACCCAAACCAAGAGATAAGAGACACATCATCCAAAGCCTCAACAGCCAAGGGTGCCTAACCCAACATCAGCTAAAGTCCTAGTCAAGGACATGAGCATGGACTAGTTGGCAAAAACCTCGTCAAACCATTCTAGGAAATGCAATGATCAGTTTTTCAAGTGCAATGACATCGTAACCATCGAAAGTGACAATAGATTTGAAGCTACCTCTCTCCTTGCATAGACAACGGGTGATCTCCCACTCAAACCAACTCTTCCTAAAGAGAAGAAACCCATTGATAACACAAACCTTCTAAAGAAACTCAAAGAGTACCCCAATTCCATGTTAGAGAAGAACAAATGAAACAAGTCCAATGCTTGTGAGGAAGGTGCAGGATGAACTAGAGAGCCAATACTAAGCAGGTGGTCGAGTTTGAACTAATGACTCTGCCTGAGCGTATCCTAGACCCTATTCTAGTGTTAATCATAGAACTAATAAGGGAACCTCAAAGCGTCAAACCCTGACCATTCTTAAGAAGCTACAACAAAAAAGCCAGATTTGGAGCCTCTATCTCGAACAAATCCAACTAGATTCTACATTGCTAGATAAAGGGAAGGAGAACTCACTGGGAGGTGAAAGTTGCCCTTCCTCCATGGGTCATCATAGTCACCATAATATTTTCTCCGATGTGATAGGTGAAAACTTCATTTTGACCCCATCATAGGCACTACTTCCTAAGGAAGGATCAATGCACATTCCGTACACATTGGCAAGTCCAAGCCCACCTCTGAGTGAGTATGAGCTAAGTGAGCATGAATATTGCAAGAGGGACATAGAAAGCCTTATAGCCTTCTTATCCTCATAAGTTTAAGTCCCAATAAGTTCTCTTTTACAAGGAAATTCTCAAGTTTGGAGAGACTTATCCAGCTAGATGACTGGTGGGAATTTAAGAGCCCACACTCCTTAACTTGAAGAGGGGAGGATGAGTTGTCCCACATTGAGAGCTCTTCTTTCATACCCAAGATAAAAGGACAGCAGAAAGTGCCCATGAATAAGCTCAGATACTATGTTGAAAGCGATGAAATGAATGTTATGCCGCCTATTGTTCATAAGACGATCTCTGCAATCTTGGATGGTGGTGCTGCATAATCACCAAGGATTACCGAGAAGCCCAAGGAAGCTTGCATCTCATAGGCACGAGGCTCATGGTCAAGCTTGTTGAGGAGAGCACATCTAAACCTTTGGGTATCCTTCACGATATAAATATTAAGAGCTTCATGCCGCTAAGCTTCCTCATGGTGATGGATTTTCAAAAAAAAGGGTCATATAACATGATCCTTGTAAGGCCTTACATGAGAGATTTAAGGTTGGTTCACAATTAGGAAACTAATCACACATACATACACAAGGATAATAAGAAATCCTTAAAAAAATAAACTTGAAATCCCATTGGTTGAGGCATTCTTGCCAATGAGTGACACAACTCCTCATACCATGTCAATTGATATTTGTAGAGCTTGTAACAAGATGTGTGAAGATGAGTTTATGTACTTAAAATAGAACTAATGGTGGAATCTGCTCACCTTGAGAGCTAGAGTTCCCCTTGAACGACCACCTAGCTACATGGCTCACCTAGTTGACACTAGGACTAGCCCCACAACATGTTGTCTTGGGAGATGTGGATGCCACCCACCCCTCACACCATTCGTACAGCAACCATTGCTATGGTAAACAATTTCCAACATTTCAAATGGAAAATTTCCACTTGGGATGGGGTAGGCCCCCCCATCTCAAGTGGCAATCTCACCACTTGTGGCATGAAGGAGGTGGGGGTTTTTTTTAATTGAAAAAAAACAAAAAACAAAAAAACCCCCCACCTCTCCATCTCAAGTGCCAAGCTCAACACTTGGAATGAAGGAGCGGGTTTTTTTTCCAATTTTGTCTTTTTTCCCTTTTTACTTTAGTTTTTTATGAAGGAGGTGGGGGGATATATATATATATATATGTATATATTGAAAAAAAACAAAAAACAAAAAACCCCCTACCTCCCCATCTCAAGTGCCAAGCTCAACACTTGGAATGAAGGAGCGGGTTTTTTTTCCAATTTTGTCTTTTTTCCCTTTTTACTTTAGTTTTTTATGAAGGAGGTGGGGGGATATATATATATATATATATGTATATATATATATGTATATATATATATATGTATATATATATATATGTATATATATATATATGTATATATATATATATATATATATATATATAGAGAGAGAGAGAGAGAGAGAGAGAAGTGCATTGAAACAAATTTGAAATTAAGTTTTTTTTCCAGTTTTTTTTTCAACTTGTTTCTCTCTCTCTCTCTCTCTTAAAGCTCTTGGGTGGAGGTTGCAGTTTATTTCGAAACTTAGTTTTCTTTTACATTTTATTTTTTTCATTGCTTTAATATATATATATATATATATATATATATAGAGAGAGAGAGAGAGACAGAGAGACAGAGAGACAGAGAGACAGAGAGAGTTGAAATAAAATATGGGGGAGGTGGGGTTTTTTATATTTTAAAATTAAGTTTATTTCCAATTTTCTTTAATATCACATCTCTCTCTCTCTCTCTCTCTCTCTCTCTCTAATAGATAGATAGAGAGAGAGAGAGAGACAGAGAGAGTTGAAATAAAATATGGGGGAGGTGGGGTTTTTTATATTTTAAAATTAAGTTTATTTCCAATTTTCTTTAATATCACATCTCTCTCTCTCTCTCTCTCTCTCTCTCTCTCTCTCTCTCTCTCTCTCTCTCTCTCTCTTCCCCCACCTCCCTCTCTTTATAATTAGGATGCATATGCACATGGGATTGGGCTAGATAGGCACATGGGGCTTATGTAAGAATACACAATAGCTGAAACTAGATCAACATAATATAAAGCATTGAATTTCATAAAGAAGTGGTATTCTACTTGTAAAAACTTGATTTTTACAAACTACTAGTGTCCGCCCAGTGGGTAAGGAGCTTTGATGGTGGTGATCTAGACAAACTTTGGATGGAGTATGTCTTGCTGTTTTTATCCAAGAATTTTAATACTCAACTCTCTCTCTCTCTCTCTCTCTCTCTCTCTCTCTCTCTCTCTCTCTCTCTCTCCTCCCCCCTCCCCCCACCTTCTCTCAAAGTAAAGTTAAAATTAAAAAAAAACAAACATTTGAAAAAAAAACCCACCTCCCCCATTCTAGGTGGCGAGCTCACCACTTGGGATAGGTTTTTTTTCACTTATTTTTATTTTTAATATTTTTTATACTCATTTCTCTCTCTCTCTCTCTCTCTCTCTCTCTCTCTCTCTCTCTCTCTCTCTCTCTCTCTCTCTCTCTCTCTCTCTCTCTTGCTTTAATGGCTAAATTAATTTGAAAAAATAAAAAAAAGGGAAAAAAATTCCCCCCCTTCTCCCAAGTGGCAACGAGCTTGCCACTTGGGATGGGGCAGGTGGAAAGTTTTTATCAGAGAGCTCCATATCAAACACAAAAAATTTAACTTGAGAAGATGTGTTCCCAGGGACAAAAGGCACCATATTGTCCTTCCCTGATAATATTCTTCTTGCCTAACCCATTGACTACAAACACTAAGAGATTAGATTGGCTATTGTCAAAAAGTTTACACTGCACACCTATTTCTTTGATTACTAAGTTCCCATAGGATTTGAAAAGAGTTTCCTCATTAGATTAAAGCAAACACATGGAAGATAAAGAGGTCCATCCTTGAGGATATGAGCGAAAGTGGAGGAAAGATTGGATCAAAACCTGGTGGAGTGGAGAAACCAAGAAGAAAAGGGGAACACAGATAGTAGCAAAGAGGATAAAAACTGAAATTTCATTTTGTGGTCCTAGATTCTCTGTTGTGAGTCTCAATTCTCTTACTGATAAAAATCAAGAAAACCATAGATTTAAAATTAAACAAGTAAGAAAATTAAGATACATAGAGCTTGTAAGCTCTCGTTTGGCTTGAGGGATTGAGGGTTCTACTCTTGTTTGAAGTAAGAGTGGCCACCAATTCACTTTGGAGAGGATTAGGCCAAAAAATAATTGAATTATTAAAAAATTCAATGTAGATGTCTCAGGACAGGAGAGCAGAGTAATAGTGCATAAACACCATTAATATTTTACAAAGGGGGAGGCTTCTATTTATAGAAAAAAGTGAGCCTCTAACCAAGCAAACTGATTCTAGAATTTTTCAGATCAGTTTGGTCGATTTCTGACCATTTTTTGGGTCAGTTCAGCTTACTTTTTGGATCTAGTTTTGAAATAGGAGAGAGGAGAGAGAAAAATCTTATTATTTTTGAGTTTAAGACTCCTCAACACATGTGAAATAGGTGCCTCCTTGAAGAGCCCCCTTCTCCTTACCAAGGTGTCAAAAATGTATCATTATACCTAAAATATCTCTTTTTTTTAAAGTAATATTCATAGTTTTTTACTAATAAACCTTGTACTCAGTCAACTCTTCATCTTATGTGAGCATTTACTCATTTTTGGGTAATTTTATTTTATAAATTGGATTTATCTCCTCCCCACACTTGGATTGATCCTATTGGCCCATAGGAACCTTAATTGGACCATAATCCAAAATTTTTGAAAATCTGGACCCTTAGGCTAAGGTCCTTTATACCTCTGTTCAATTAATTCCAATTGCACATTGGAAAGTTCTTTTTGAATTTCTGTTTCAAGGGAAACCATTTTAGACACTAGGAGGATTTTTATATCTAAAATTATCTCAATTTTGAATTACCTCCCTCTAGACATTTTCTAACTCCAGGAAAAAACAGGGTAAAATAGGATCTTTCTTTTATTTCAGAGGGGGGAATAATTATAAGATCAGAAGGAGAGGTTCTTGCACCTGTACACCTCAAAAGGTGGAGGGAGGAATCTTACACTCTCTCTCTCTCTCTCTCTCTCTCTCTCTAAAAAGTATTTTTGATAAAAAAAAATCCATCTCCCCAATCCCAAGCGGTGAGGTCACCACTTAGGATAAAGGAGGTTTTGTTTTGAAAAAAAAAACCCCACCTCCCTATCTCCATTGGTGAGCTCACCACTTAGAATAATGAAGGTGAAATATTTTTAAATAATTAAAAATTAGATATATTTTATTTCGACACAGTCCCACAGGCCAGATTGATGAGGAGACTGCAGGATATAAAGGAGGAAAAAAGCGGTGATTCTATGGACTAAGTGCAAGTCTCTTCTTTGATCTGACCATGTGACTTCAGGTTCGGTCGGATCAGTTTGAATAGTTAAGACTTGGACCCGTTAGATTAATTCTCCCGCTCGAAGATTTTCCCTACGCCCATGCCTTCCGGGCGCGAGGGAAGTTTTTTTGGGTTCGGTTTCAGAGGAACCGCTAGACTAGTCTCTTGTCCGGACATCCGTCTGGGCGAGGCCCCAAGTGTGGATCCCTGCTCCGCACGCGAGAGGTTGACGTTGCTTCCGCCGCCAGCACCCTCACAGGGGGCACCGTGGAGGGGGTGGGGGTCTCACATGTTTAAACTAAAAAGAGCTAATATTCACTAAGAAATGCATTCTCTTGCATTGTTTGATGCAATGGATGCAAAATAAGCCTAACACAAACTATGTGCAAGCCCTAAGAACATGAAAAACCATGACGTTGCTTCCACCGCCAGCACCCTCGAAGGGCTCGAAGGGGGCACCGCGGAGGGGGTGGGGGTAACATTCACTAAGAAATGCATTCTCTTGCATTGTTTGATGCAATGGATGCAAACTAAGCCTAACACAAACTATGTGCAAGCCGTCCTAAGAATATGAAAAACCATTAAAATAATAAATTAATCTAAAAATTAAGCAAAAAGCATTCTTTTCAAAAACAAAAAAGAGAGATATTCTACACCAAATCTCACACAAATCACCATCAAATTCACATCTTTTTCATGGTAAACCATTAATCCAGATAATGGGCAATGGGTTATGCATAGATTAGAGGCAAAATGATGGAAAAAGTCAAGGGATGGCTCCCCAGCAAAACGGCGCCAAAAATGTTATGACTCACCCTAACCCTCCTTGAAACACATCCAAAAAGAGATTACCTGGTGAACCGCAACTGTCGTGAGGATCTTTCCAATGGCCGAGCTCGTAACCTTTGAGGTCTCCAAGCTCGTAACCTTTGAGGTCTCCAAGCTCTACAACTCCTTGAGAAGCAATTCCACCGTGTCTCCCGTGAGCGTTGTCACACCGTCGCGTTGTTGCACTATGGTTCCTCGTCCCTCCTCTCACCTCACTTCACTCACACACACTAACTAGCATGCATTAGGGAGAGAGATTTGCAAGAGGATTAGCAAGACTCAATTGCACAATGGGAGAGTCTATTGTATTATGAGAGAAATTCACTTATATACATGGCTATAAGTGTTCACACTCACTTAAACTATGGTCAGCCAGGCACTTTAGGCTCATAAGAGGCCTAATTCTATTACAATGACTAATCTCATAATATATCCATGAAGTACATCACTTAGGACTTCATCCTAACTTGCTACCACACGCTCTTGAAGCGGAAATCGCCATATATACTCCGTCACACCATTACGGGCGCCCATCCAAGTTGTAGCTTTGGACATTATTGCTTCATATCTTGAATGTATGACCCTTTGTTGTATCTACCATGACTCCTTGATGTAAGATAATGGCGGTAGCTCTTGTTAATTCTAGAATTGGATTAACAGCATAGGCCTTTTTCTCATTCTTTACTTGACAAGTTCTTGTGAATAGGCACCCTATGGCCCCTTTGTCACTTGCCTTACTCTCATTATTTACTTAACAAGTCCAATTTAACAAAAACCATATGGTCGCTCGGTCATATGCCTTGCCTTCATGATTTACTTGGTCAAAGTCCAATTGAATATACACCATATGGTCCCCTGTCAAAGTTCTCTTGTAATCAAGATAGGATTATAATCAATTTTGAATAGACACTCTATGGCCCCTTGATCATAGGCCTTCTCCCATTCTTTACTTATCAATTCCATGTGAATAAGCACCATGTGGCCCGTTGGCCATAGGCCTTGCCCTCATTCTTTACCTGACAATTCCATGCGAGAAGACACCCTATGGCCATTTGTTTACAAGCCTTATTCTCATTCTTTACTTGACAAGCCCATGTGATCAAGTCTAAATACACACCTTATGGGGCCCCCCTCAATCATAGCCCTTGTTTTGATGCCTTACTTGACAAGTCTAATTGAACTATCACCCTGTGCCTCCTGATCATGGCATCTTGTAATCAAGTTCTGGAGGCCTTATAAATAAGTTTGGAGATAAACATCATATGGTCCCTTGGTCGTAATCCTTACCATCATGCTTTACTTAACAAGTCCATTTAATTAAACACCCTATGGACCCTCCATCATGGGCCTTGTCCTCATTATTTATTTAAGTCCATTTCAATAGACACCCTATGCCCCCTCAGTCATAGGCCTCTTGTAGTCAAGTCCTATATAGGACTTATAATGAAGTCTAAATAGACACCCTATGGCCCCTTGGTCATATTCCTCTTGTAATCAAGCCTTATATGGCTTATTTATCAAGTCTGAATAGACACCCTATGGCCCCTTGTTCGTAGGCCTTAACCTCAGTCTCTACTTGAAAAGTCTATACATTTGAATAGCCAATGTATGGCCCTCGGTCATAGGCCCACTCATGAATTGTGCAAATACCCTATATTCTAACATGGTTTGTAGCATGTGAATAGGTGGTAAGTATCCATGTGAATAGGTGGTAACTATCCATTTAAACACTTGTTTATTATTTTAAAGGTTTTATAACCTTTGCAGTTCACATTCATTTAAGTTGGGCACCAGCCTCTTCTTGTGCAAATGCATGGTTCTTCTCTTTTGAAACATGCACCTACTAGGCAATCCCTCTATTATAGGGTGAAACTCTAAAAATCTCTCATTCAAAAGTGTAATTTGTGATTTGTTTGCCTCTTTGAGTCCGTGGGATCTAGTTGTTCTTATTATAAGTTGAATCTCTAAAAATCTCATTTATTTGAAAGTTCAATTTGCAATTTGTTTATCCCTCCTTTGAGTCCCTAGGATCAAAAGAAAACATTCCATTCAAACAAATTTTCAAAACCTAATTCTCTCTCTAGATAAATTTTCTCTCTCTATATTCTTACCTGTTGATAAATCAAAGAATTTTAACTTTCTTGCAAGGAAAATTATAGGGAGGGATCTCACATCCTCCCCCACTTGAAAAACCAAGATGTCCTCATCTCACAAACTGGGGATAATCTCTTGGGGCAAAGCATCTTCTTTTTCCCAGCAGGTGGTATCTTTAACAGGGAAACTTTTCCATTTGACTAGGCACTCTCTCAAGGTTCTGTTTGTGAAATATTTCCCAAACATCCAAGATTATCTTGGGTTCTAGTTCTAACTATCCTTGAGCTAGGAAAATGACTTGCTCATCATCTAGGATAAGGTTGGGGTTTGGCACATACTTCTTAAGTAAGCTGATGTGAAATGCATTGTGAACCTTCAGATGAGGAAGTAGCAGAAGTTCATAAGCTTGATCCCCTATTTTTCTAGTGATGATCATAAAAGGTCCACATTATTTAAGGAGAGTCTTTTTGTACTTCCCCTGGTTTTTTGGCGATCACATAAGGTCCACAGTGTCTAGGGAGAGAGATTTCTATATTTCCACAAGGATAAAGAACTTCTCATGTCTCCCTCTTCAAATATCTGACTTGACCTCCTTTGGTTAATATATTTCTCATGTCTCCCTCTTCAAATATCCGACTTGACCTCCTTTGGTTAATATATTTCTTTTGTCTACTCTGAGCAACCTTGATATCCCGGTGGTATGCATTTGACGGTCCATCCCATTTAGAATTTTCTTGGATACCTCAACCTCAGACCATGTGAGTGGTATGAGGTAATCCTACTTGTACCACCGGTGATACAAAGTATTATAGGAAAATTCCACCAAGTTTCTAAAGCCTTGTGGAAATCATGTTTCGTGCTATAGACTCAGAGGCTAGTAAGCGTGGATCAGAGGCCAGTGAGCTTGGCACAACAGGCTTATAGGCTCAACAAGCGTGTCTCAGACTCCAGAGGCTTCATATCCACCCCATAGAACAAGGGTCTTCTCTCAGGACTTAATCTAACTAACGCAACTAATCTTTTCTTAATGGTATCGTAGGAATCCCCACCTGACCACTGTATTGGTGGGATTCCTTTATAAGGATTTGGTTATGTTTTACCTGGGTACCGGGGAAAACGGTTGTCTTTAAAAACAATCCTTCAATGAAAAATCATAGTATTGCTGATCATAATCCTCCAAAATATTGAATCCATTGTATTACAAAATATGTCATCTCTGGGCTCTCCGTTGAAGACCAGCTGGCCAACCAACGAGATCCAATATCCAAAATTTGATTCACCAAAAGTCATTCCATCCGAATCTTCCTCGACGCACGCATGGGTGTCCTAGCAACCGTGAGCCCATGCATCACCTGGTCAGGACCCTCTAGGATCCTACTTAGGTGCCCTAGCACTTCACTCAGGAACCGCTTCGTCGGTCCTCGCCCATCGTACTGGAAGCATACCATTTTAATCGTACCGAGGCTGGTCAAGTCCTCGGCATGCTTTGCCGCAAGCGACGTCCCTCGACGACTCCCGTTGTTGCAACGAACCTCCTCTTAGTAAAACACATGCCAAATGCTTCCTCCAGCATTCTGGCGTAAAACAGTCCTTTAAATCAAAACAGAGGTTCTATTCAAGTCAAATTCCCGGTTTGAGATTGGTTCTACAAAACCCTTTTTCCTTAATCCACAATTTCATAATGAGAATCCTTGATCTCTCATTAGGTAATCTACCCATCATTTGACTGACTGCCCAACTAGATTCTTGGTGATTTTGGTCAAGGAAAAACTATTTAATTCAACGGTAGTCTATTCTTTGTATTAAGAACTGGAATTGGTCACTCACGATCGAGAGATGGACAAGTAGTTCACTGACCGTCCCTCTCATAGTCGTGGTCTAATCAAAATCATTCGGTTTAGTTCTAGCTTTGATTCTAAGGATTTTCTTCAGATAAACATCTACTGAACTTCTAACCGTAAGGAAATTTTAATTTTAAGAATTTCATTCCTTCCTAACCATAATAGATTAAGAATTGGTGAGAATATCGGATTTTAATGAAAATACTCTTCTTTCATTTAATCTAATTTTGGGTAAATACCAATTTAGTGATTTAACCACATAAAATATCTAAATATATTCTTTCAACCCTAATTCTCTAGGTGAAATTTTGGTGAAAATTTCTCTTTTGGTCACCAAAAATTAATTCAATTCTTTATCTACTTAAATATCATAAAAATTCTTCTTTTTAACTAAATACAATTATCCATTTTTTGAATAAGCTTAAAATTTATCTTTTTCTCATTTAATGACTCGATTCCAATTATCATAAGAATGAATTTATCTAAAATTTCTCTTTAAATTAAATAAAAATATGCATTATTCTAAATATTCCAAGAATTTCACTTTTACCATTCAAATGATTGAATTCCAAATATGGTGCAAATTCCTCTTTTATCATTTAAGTTTTCTCATGCATAAAAATAAATTTAACTAAAATTTCTCTTAAAATTAAATAAAAATATCTATTAATTTAAATATGACAAGAATTCCACTTTTACCATTTAAATGATTGAATTCCAAATATGATGGGAATTCCTCTTTAATCATTTAAATTTATTCATGCATAAAATAATTTATCTGAAATTCTTCTTTAATTTTGAATAAAAATATCCATTAATTCAATTATACTAAGAATTCCACTTTTCTCATTTAAATGATTGAATTCCAAATGTCATGGGAATTCTTATTTTATCATTTAAATTTACTCATGCATAAAAATAATTTATCTAAAATTTCTCTTTAATTTTAAATAAAAATATTTATTATTTTAATATACCACATTTTCTCTTTCTCCATTGAAATACATGGATCTCCATTATCATGGGAATTTCTCTTTTTGCATAAAAGTAAAATTACTAAAAATTTCTCTTTTTCTCTAATTAAATTATTAATGCATAAACACTAAAATTTAGTTTTCCATGGATGTGATGAAAATTATTCTTTTAGCATAGGATGACTAATCCTAGAATATGGTAGGAAGTCCTCTTTTCACATTATGCATAAAAATGATTTATGTAATAATTTTTTGCCATAGCTCCGTTGCTATTACTGATAATTTTTAATATTTTCTAAAAGAATAAGACTTAGTAATACGATTATGATAGAGTAACTATCATTTGGACCTAAATCTAATTTATGGAATTAATCATAATTTTACCATAATTTTATTAGTATAAAAGCATAAAAAAGCCATTTTCTAACCTCTAGCTTAACTAGCATAGAGTTTGATCTTTGAATTGAGAATTTATCAACATGAGAAGCATCATTTGAATAAGAATTGGTCATAGGAATGACCATTCTTTTGGGGGAGAGAGATACACATAAAAAGCATCCTAATTAAGCATAAATATAAACTTTTTGTGATTAATCATTAGAATTCTTTAGAAAGCTTAATTTGCATTGAAAAACCATTCATTTGAAACTTCTCAAGTTTGAGAGGGGGTGAGAAGTGAAAACATTGAGAATATTAGAGAAAAAACCATGAAATTACATCTTACCTCTTGATTTGCTTTTTTCTCTATCTTAGAAGGAAGCCCCCAACCAATCAATTGGTTAGTGTGTTGAGAGGAAAGATCCAAGGATGGTTGAAAAGAGAGAGAAGCTCTAATCTCTCCAAAATGTAGAGGATTTTGGTTAGTGTGTTGAGAGGAAAGATCCAAGGATGGTTGAAAAGAGAGAGAAGCTCCAATCTCTCCAAATGTAGAGGATTTTAAAGGGATAATAGAAAATATGCTTATTTTAATGTAATACTGGCATGGTCTAGTTCACAGATGAGAGGAATGAGGGTCTATTTATAAGTGAGGGAGGCCACTAACTGAGTCCAACTAAGTTTTAGAATTTTTGAGCTTCAGTTTGGCTGAATTTGGACAAGATTTGGACCAGTTTAGTTCCCATTTGGATCTAGTTTAATTTAAGAGAGAGGAGAGATAAAAATATCTTAATACTTTTGAATTAAAAACTCATCCACATGTGTGAAAAAGGCGCCTACCTCAAAGTCTCCCCCCTCCTTACCAAGGTGTCAAAAATGTATCGTTATTTCAAAATATCTCTTTTTTTAGTAATATCTCATAGTTTTTAACTAATAAACCTTGTACTCAGTCCCATAGGAACCTTAATTGGACTATAATCCAAAAGTTTCAGAAAATCTTGACCCTTAGGCTAAGGTCTTTTAAATCATTTTTAATTAATTCCTAATGCACCTTAGAGAATTTATTTTGAGCTTCTGTTTCAAGGAAATATATTTTTGATATTAGGAGAATTTGTTTATCTAAAAATATCTCAATATTGAATTATCTCTCTCTAGAATTTTTTTTCTCTCTAGATAAAAGCAAGGAAAAATAATATTTTCTTGTATTCAAAAATAGGGAATGATTACAGGGGATTGAAGTAAAGCTTATTCATTATTCAGGTTGAGGAGGAATCTTACAAAACATAGAACTAAGATCATTAATTTTAGTTTAATTGTGTATTATTTGTTGAAATTGTTTGAATTAGAGTGTTAGCAAGCATTTGGAGTAGCTTAATCCTTTTAAAAAAAAATTAAAACCATCAAAAAATCCTTGAATTTGACTAATTTCTCTTAATGGACTGATTTTTGTCATTAAGGGTGATTAATCGTGTTCAAGAGGCTAAAATTTTAGAAAATGTGTTAATTGGGGTCTAAATTGATCATATGAGTAGTCAAAATTGGGGATTTTGATTGTTTTGAGAGTATCTAGATGCATCAAAATATCTAATCACATCAATTTTTTGATCAATTGGAGAAATTTGATTCTCTTTGCTTAAATTTACCTTAAAAGAGAAGACTATAATTAAGAGTCTAATTAATTCTCTAATTTAGATTAATTTACACAATTGTTGATGCACAAAGATTAGATTTTCCTTGCTCTATCCGGTGATGTGCTCAATTGTGTGAATTAATTAGGGATTAATGATTAATTAGAGTCCTTGATTAGTATAAAAGAGAAAGATTAGTGAAAAGATTAATCTTAGATTAATACTTAATCAATTTTTTACATAACTCATTAAGGCTAATGAGCATTCAATGAGTAGATGCTCATGAGTTGTCAAAATTATCCATTTTGGGGATCATTTATGAGGGGTGTAAGAGGGATGTCATTTAAAAGGTTGATTTTTTTAATTTCCACTTACCTTTTTGGGAAAATGCCCATACCCCTTTCATTTTAAATTCTAAAACTATTCCCTCCCCAAAAAGGAAAATTCGTATTTCCCACTAGACTCTAAAAAAATAAAAATAAATTTGACTAATTTCTCTTAATGGATTGATTTTTGTCATTAAGGGTGATTAATCGTGTTCAAGAGGCTAAAATTTTAGAAAAAATTGGGGTCTAAATTGATCATATGAGTAGTCAAAATTGGAGATTTTGATTGTTTTGAGAGTACCTAGATGCATCAAAATATCTAATCACATCAATTTTTTGATCAATTGGAGAAATTTGATTCTCTTTGCTTAAATTTACCTTAAAAGAGAAGACTATAATTAAGAGTCTAATTAATTCTCTAATTTAGATTAATTTACACAATTGTTGATGCACAAAGATTAGGTTTTCCTTGCTCTATCCGGTGATGTGCTCAATTGTGTGAATTAATTAGGGATTAATGGTTAATTAGAGTCCTTGATTAGTGTAAAAGAGAAAGATTAGTGAAAAGATTAATCTTAGATTAATACTTAATCACTTTTTTACATAACTCATTAAGGCTAATGAGCATTCAATGAGTAGATGCTCATGAGTTGTCAAAATTATCCATTTTGGGGATCATTTATGAGGGGTGTAAGAGGGATGTCATTTAAAAGGTTGATTTTTTTAATTTTCACTTACCTTTTTGGGAAAATGCCCATACCCCTTTCATTTTAAATTCAAAAACTATTCCCCCCCAAAAAGGAAAATTCGTATTTCCCACGACTCTAAAAAAATAAAAATAATAAAATAATAAAATTTCGTGAAAGTTTCGACCGTGAAACACAAGGCCGTGAGCCGTGAAACACCAGACCGTGAGCCGTGAGTCGTGAAAGACCAAGCCGTGAGCAGTTTAGGCCATGAAAAGTCAGATGTTTAAAATTATTATTTCTATTTTTTAAACTCTAGAAAACACCCCTGTTTGGAGGCTTGTATCTCCTAAACCGTATATCTGATGAAGGCGCTCTAGGGCTCATCGAAAAGTTGACATTGAGCTCTTTGACTTTGTACTTGGTTGTCCGAAGTCAAAATCGACCATTTTGGCCTCCGACTAGTAGCCTCAAAATTTGACCCAAAAATCGAGGCAAAAAACAGTCCAAAAACCACGAAAAATCGTAAAAACAAAACGGCACGAAAACGATAACAAGCCATATTCAGGCTACTTTTTGAGGGTCTAAACAACAAAATCACGGACGACTCAAGGAAACAAAGTTGTAGTACTCCAAAATTACTACAACTTCTTCATACAAAATTTTTTAAAATTCCTTTTGGAACACCCTCAAAAACGTGCTACGAAACATGGAAAATTTTCTTGGAAAAAAATTTCGTCTTGAGACAGTGATGAAAAATAGGTTTTAGGACCTCCTCTTCCATCTCGGAAGTTCCCAGCATACGCTTTTTCCAAAAAAATATCTCGTTCACGTGCATATAGCGCCTAACTTAATTAGGGCAAACGGACACCCGTTTGATCCAATGAAGCGTACGCCAAGCCTAACGGGCTGTGGGAAAGTATAAAAAGCAAAAAAAAACAAACAAACAAACAAATTGTGATTGCTTATTAAGGAACATTTAGGCACTTTGACATGGCCACGATAGAGGGATTGCCAGGGATCACACAAGCACTGAACCCAATGGCTGACATCTTCGAGCCATTGAGACCTATGCCGTAAATTCACCTCCCCATGCCATTGGCCATGCCTATAACAAGCGTGTCATCAGGTTTTACACCCCCCTATGACTTTGATCCCACACCAAGCTTTGGTCCCTTGCCTAACATTCTCGCAAGTCCTATAAGTACCAACCCTTTCCTGGATGCCCACACCTTGGACATACTGAAAAGTCTAGGAAGGGGAGTGGCCCAAGGACTCACTATCTCTTCTTAACAAGAGCACTCACATATGGCCTCAGTGATTCATACAAAAATACGGCCGTACAAATTTCCAAAATTATGGGCAAATATGATGGAACAACAGACCGTGTTTAATTCATTCAAATGTTTGAACAGAGATGTAAAGCCTTTGGAAATCCCAACTGCCCCACTAAGGTACATGCGTTGAACTTATGTGCTTAGAGGGAAAAGCTAGTCGATGGTTCATCGCATTGATGCCGGCGATCAAGAGCAACTTCAAAACCTTGAAATCAACCCTTTATACATGGCTTTTCCAGACAAGGTGATCGATGGAGTGCAGCAATAAAACTCTATTCAATTGAGCTTCAACCAAATGAATCCATTAGAGATTTTATCCTTAGGATAAAACTCTTGGACTCACATTGTGAGTCATGGGAAAAATTAAACGATGTTCAATTGAGGAGATGTTTTATGATAGGCTTGAAGAATAACAGCTTACACAACTTGATCATTGTATCCAATCTGAAAACATTTAATCAATGTTGTAAAGAAGTAATATGTTTACATGACAACATGCTAGAAGATGATCATGCTATGAGGTGTTTCTCAGTTCCAAGATTTCTCAAGATGAGTTGCATCAATACAGCTTGTCTCACAAAATACAACTCTTAACATCTTAAGTGTACAAAACAGGCAATTGTCCACGATACCCTTGAATGTGCTTACATGCTTACAAGCCAAGGCATAAGAAACAATCAAAAGGAAAGTACAAGATAATACCTCAACATGGGTAGAAGAACATGCTTTAAAACAGAACCCAAAAGAGAAAATAAAACCTTCTAAAACCCAAGAAAGACAAAGGACAACAAACTGTCGAAACCAGGGAAAAGGAGTCTATAGAGGACATAAACCCAAAAGGGGGACATCAACACAGAAAAGCCAAAAGTTGTACATGATGCAAAAGCATCCACCTCAAAGACCACTACACAAACCTCGACACCCATATGTGCGACACAGGATTAAAAAAACCCAAAAGAAAATTTGATCTCGTCGCATGGGTAAACATAATGAAAAACTGACAAATCAAAGAAAGTCAGAGAATGAAACATGTTCTAGTACTTCACTAAGTGAGGATGAAACAAGTTCTTACTCTTCGCTCAGTGCACCACATAGACCAATAAACAAACTAAACCCACCCAACCACCCCAAAGGGATAATAGTGATCACATGACATATGTGGAATGCAAAAAGCAAGCTCAGGAAGAGCATGCTTAGCTTGGTTGAATGTCTTATAGGGTCACTGGTTGTGATTGAGCCTCATAATGCCAATCCTAAAACAATAACCAAAATACAAAGCCTAGATGAGTACCACTTCCCCTTTCAAGAGGAAGACATAATACTCTCTACAGAAGAGTCATTTGAAACAAACTATACGAACTATAGGCTTGAGAAAGCATGTGAGGAATTCAATAATTCCCTTACAAGATTAAAGCAGTCTCTCAAAACCTCATTCAGAGGAATGCTCTTCTCTCATAATAAAGCTAGCATCACATCGGCACTTGCACATTTAATGGTTCTCAACCTGAGTTATACAAGGACATAATGAACTCCATAAAACATGACTATGAGGATTTGCAAGTTTCCAAACAGCCCTCATTAAGAATTATCAGAGGGCCAAGTGTGCCAGTGTACGCATTGGGTACTCTTGAAAAAGCTGAGACCCAAACAGAGGATGAAAGTGAATGGGAATATGAAACAAAAATAGGATCTAAAGCTAAAACAATAACCAAAACACCCATGGTTCCTTTGGAATATTTTATCATGGTATGGTTAGATTTCCCTACAGGCAATGATGTTCAGCGCAAACGCGCATTAATTAGCCCTCGAGCTAGTTAACATCATGACAATAGACACTTGGGTGTCATTGGGACAACCTAAACTCATCCCTACAAGCAATAGTCTTGCAAAAGGAACCAATTAACAAAACATTGAAGTTCCAAGTTACTTTAGATACACTACTCAAACAATCGATGGTGGCGATATGGAATTTACATTTCATGTTACCCTAGATTCCCTTGAATATGATGTCATCTTGGTGGACCTTGGATAAGTAAATGGTTGTATTCACTAGATGAATCCATGCAAACAATCACCTTGAACACTCCTGCAGGCAATGTACAATTGCTATTACGGGAGGAAGAAACCTTGCAGGAGCTAGAACTTCCAACATATCTTACTGAAAAGATCCCTAGGATTCTGGTTGGATTGAAAATTACAAATAAAATCACCACAGCTCAAGCACAACTTTATCCAACACGAGAACACAATCTCATGACTCTTGAGCTATGGGATTTGTTAGGTAAACCAACACTCACGGTACATCTTGAAAGGATTACCTTTACACAAGACTTGAACATGCCATGTATTGGGGGTACTTTGAACATACAATATATATTGAAACTAACCCCCTCACTTGCAAGTTTTTTGTGGTTGAGTATGTGTTGGAAGTAGATATGATCTTGGGGCATAAATTGACTATTGCTGCTCAAGCACCACTGTGCTTTGCTCTAGCGATAGAGTCATCATGATGGTCAATGACAAAAAGTTGACAATACCATACTGCTAAGAAGAGGATCCAACTTTAATAGATATCTATGATGTTGAATGCAAAAGGATACAAGCCTCTTCCACAAAATCCCCTCTACACAATGACCTACCATCTGCATCAATGCCCGACTCTGATAAAGCATCTACTCCTTCAACCCCATTCTCACCTATGAAGTTCGATGCCAAAACCTCACAATCAACAGCAATTCCTAAAGAAGTTCCCAGAGCCCAACCATCTATCTCTAATAGGGAACTTAAAGGAAAGGCCGCGGATCCTATACATATTCATCGTCGACAAACCTCATCAAAGGAGACAATCATGTGCTCAAAGGCCTCATCATCGACAGCCACTCAATAAGAGACTCTAACCTCATCATCATCAACAATGCCCATGAGTCTCAAACTTGCAGCCTCAGCACTGGCCAAAGTCAAGGAGGGCCCCAAACCTTCCACATCAACCCTAAATAAAACTCCATCAAGACTCCCACAATTACGATATCTTTATAGTATCAAAATGTGGGTGGAGAAGCAGCTACTGGTAGCTCAAGGCTACTATGAAGGTGCCAATCAAATTTGGGTGCCTCAACAGTCAATACCTCTTCCTCAACGTAGCACTCAAAAGCTAAGGAAGAAGAAGAGTACTCCACAACACGGTCTAGAAAAGCCTATGCGAGTTCCTCAAAGAACTCCACTACACTGCTTCTGCAAGCACAAGGGTACTACCAAAGAAATACCAAAGCTTGGGTCCCCAAGCACATCATAGTCCCCTAAGTTTGCACAAAGAAGAAAGCCTCAACACCAAGCACATCAGCCACCACCAAATTACAATGTTCGTCAAAGATGGGTGCCTGTGCATGTACTTCAACAACAAGGATACTATGATGGTAATTTCATCATATGGTTGCCACATTTGAACATTGTGAAGAAAACCTCACCACCGAATTCAACCCCAACAACTTCACCTAAAGTTCGACAAGAATGAAGGCCCAAGCAATAGCAAGCAAATCACTCGACCACTCTCGTGCATTCGGCGCCAACACAAGAGCTTGTCTTTTCAAGTAAACAATCAACAATCTTCCCTACTGCCTCGACATCATTTTGGCAACAAATTCAAGAACAAATACGGAGACTTAGGAGCACATCAAGAACAAAATAACAATGCTCTTGTCACCCCTCTGGAAGTGATGAGCGCACAAGAAGCTATTACTTACAAATCATGACCTAGATGACCAATAAAAGTTTTAAAAAAAACCTTGAGGTCAAAACCTACAAATTCACGGAATTCCATCTCACAGAATTACAATTCACGGAGTTCCATCTCACGGCTTAAGAACCTGCACTTTCACGATTTAAGCCCCATCACGGATTAAGCCATATCATGCAATAGCCACTATATATTTGTTAAGCTTATTGCTTACTATTCTTTTGGCTAAATTAATGTTGTAGATGCTCCACGAGTACGTATCCATACCCATGCACTGGAGAACATTTGCACCAAAGCCTCACCAATCAACAACTTCTAGGTACATCTTTGGATGGGGGGGGCCATGGTGAGCGAAAGCCTGGTCAATGGTACAACCCATCACTTGGAATTTTCCTTCAAATTACAAACCTCTCCAAACGATGCCACCATCTTCACAAATCAATGATCTTCAATCCTCCGTAGTGAAGATATCTATATTAGCCTCGCAAGTTGATGTAATTCTTTCAATCCTCACCCCAACAAGTGGCTACTTCAACACAAAGTAGTTCAATCCTCACTCCAACAAGTGGCTACTTCAACACAAAGCAGTTCAATACGAGTCTATATGACTCAATTCTTGTACTTCATGAAAATCTGCTTCTAAGATCACTTAAATATATATAAAAACATAAAAAGCACATGGGCAGAAGAAGAAAGGATCAAATCCTACTCAACAACATTTGACAAGAATCCTTCCACACAAAGGGACATCATCACAAGCCAATTACTTCAAATGATGAATGTCACTTCAATGAATCAAATGAGGAACTGAGAATCACCATCTCGTTTTGATGATTAAGTCTACGTTCCTCCGGATCCTTCTCTCTCTTCTCTCCCATTATTAACATCTCTTAGTGTCCCAACTAACAAAAATCATATGTAACCTTGTCGATGATTGCCAAAAACAAAGTGAGCCAAAAAAAAGGGACTCACACAAATATAAAAAATGCAATCATTCGCAAAAACCCCCCACACCCCTTTAAGAATTCCCAATACACCACTAACCTCTTTATTCATTAACTAGCTTTTCTTATTCCTTCCAGAGGAACAAAGACCATTGAAAGTCATTCAACATCAAAGCCATCAACAAAGCTTGTTCATTCTCCCCACACAAAGGTCTTCATCAACGCGATCACTCACTTAGACGCGATCATCATCACAGGAAGGGGAAAATGTTAATCTAATTCTGGGATTAACAAGAGCTACCGCCATTATCTTACATCAAGGAGTCATGGTAGATGCACCAAAGGGTCATACATTCAAGATATGAAGTAATAATGTCCAAAGCTGCAACTTGGATGGGCGCTCGTAATGGTGTGACGGA
The DNA here is from genome assembly GCF_041138505.1 of Cibotium barometz. Lineage (NCBI taxonomy): Eukaryota > Viridiplantae > Streptophyta > Polypodiopsida > Cyatheales > Cibotiaceae > Cibotium > Cibotium barometz. The sequence continues at coordinate 34,157,570 of NC_141103.1, forward strand.
GTATTTATGGCGATTCCCGCTTCAAGAGCGTGTGGTACTTCATGGATATATTATGAGAGTAGTCATTATAATAGCATTAGTCCTCTTATGATCCTAAAGTGCCCGGTTGGCCATAGTTTAAGTGAGTGTGAACACTTATGGCCATGTATATAAGTTAATTTCTCTCATAATACAACAAACTCTCCCATTGTGCAATTGAGTCTTGCTCTTGCTAATCTCTCTCCCTAATGCATGCTAGTGAGTGTGTGAGTGAAGTGAGGTGAGAGGAGGGACGAGGAACCGTAGTGCAACGTGGCGGTGTGACAACGCTCATGGCGGGAGACATAGTGGAATTGCTTCTCAAGGAGTTATAGAGCTTGGAGACCTCAAGGGTTACGAGCTCAGCCATTGGAAAGATCCTCAAGGACAATTGCGGTTCACCAGGTAATCTCTTTTTGGATGTGTTTTAAGGAGGGTTAGGGTGAGCCATAACACACACCGACTTGTTAAGTAAAGAATAAGGATAAGGCCAATGACTAAGGGGCCATAGGATGCCAATTTACATCGACTTGTCAAGTAAAGAATGAGGGCAAGGCCTATGACAAAGAGGCCATAGGGTGTCTATTCAAAATTTTACTTGTCGAGTACATAATGAGGGTAAGGCCTCTAGTTGAGGGGTCATGGAGTGTCTATTCAAATGGACTTGTCAATTACATAATGAGGACATGTGCTATAAATAAAGTGGGAAATAGGGTGTCAAATGGACTTATCAAGTAAATAATGAGGGCAAGCAGTGTATATATTCAATTGGACTTGTCAAGTAAATCATGAGGGTATTATGGCTCACCCTAACCCTCCTGAAAACACATCCAAAAAGAGATTACTTGGTGAACCGCAACTGTCATGAGGATCTTTCCACCAATGGCCGAGCTTTTAACCCTTGAGGTCTCCAAGCTCTACAACTCCTTGAGAAGAAGCAACTCCACCGTGCTTCCCCATGAGCGTTATCACACTGCCACTTTGCACTACGGGTACTCATCCCTCCTCTCACGTCACTTCACTCACACACACTCACTAGCATGCATTAGGGAGAGAGATTATCAAGAGGATTAGCTAGAGAAAGACTCAATTGCATAATGGGAGAGTATGTTGTATTATGAGAGATATTCACTTATATACATGGCCATAAGTATTCACACTCACTTAAACTATGGCTAGCCGGGCACTTTAGGCTCATAAGAGGCCTAATGCTATTACAATGACTACTCTCATCCCTCCTCTCACGTCACTTTACTCACACACACTCATTAGCATGCATTAGGGAGAGAGATTATCAAGAGGATTAGCTAGAGAAAGACTCAATTGCATAATGGGAGAGTATGTTGTATTATGAGAGATATTCACTTATATACATGGCCATAAGTATTCACACTCACTTAAACTGTGGCTAGCCGGGCACTTTAGGCTCATAAGAGGCCTAATGCTATTACAATGACTACTCTCATAATATATCCATGAAGTACATCACTTGGGACTTCATCCTAACTTGCTATACCACACGTTCTTGAAGCGGGAATCGCCTAAATACTCCATCATTCACACCATTACGGGTGCCCATCCAAGTTGTAGCTTTGGACACTATTGCTTCATATCTTGAATTTATGACCCTTTTGTGTATCTACCATGACTCCTTGATGTAAGATAATGTGGTAGCTCTTGTGAATCCTAGAATTGGATTAACATATCTCCCTTCCTGGTGGCGATTGCGTCCTCATGATCACGTTGAAGACCTTTGTGTGGGGAGAATGAACAAGCTTTGTCAATGGTTTTGATGTTGAGTAATGTTCAATGGTCTTTGTTCCTCCAGAAGAAGGAATAAGAAAAGCTAGTTAATGAATGAAGAGGTGACTAGTGTATTGGGAACTCCTAACGAGGTGGGAGGTGGAGTTTTTTGTTGCGAATGATTGCATTTTTATATTTGTGTGAGCCCTTTTTTTTGCTCAATTTATTTTTGGCAATCATCGACAAGGTTACATGTGATTTGTGTTAGTGGGGATGCTAAAAGATGTTAACAATAGGAGAGAAGGGAGGGAAGGATCTAGAGGAACGTAGACTTAATCTCATTAGATCGAGATGGTGATTCTCAGTTCCTCATTTCATCCATTGAAGCGACATTCATCATTTGAAGTAACTAACTTTCGATGATGTCCCTTTGTGTGGTAGAATTCTTGTCAAATGTTGTTGAGTAGGACCTATTCGTGTCATCTTCTGCTCATGTGCTTTTTATGTTTTTATGTATATTTAAGTGCTCTTATGAAGGAGATTTACATGAAGTACAAAAATTGAGTCATATAGACTCTTATTGAACTGCTTTATGTTGAATTAGGCACTTGTTGGTTGGTGAGGATTGAAAGAATTACGTTGACTTGCGAGGCTAATATAGATATCTTCACGAAGGATTGAAGATCATTGATTTGTGAAGATGGTAGCGTTGTTTGGAGAGGTTTGTAATTTGAAGGAAATTCCAGACGATGGGTTGTACCATTGACCAGGCTTTTGCCCACCATGGCCCCCCATCAAGAGATGTACTTGAAAGTTTTCAATGGTGAGGCTTTGGTGCAAATGTTCTCTTATGCATGAGTATGGATATGTACTCATGGAGCAGCTGCTTTATTAATTTAGCCCAAAAAATAGTAAGCAATAAGCTTAACAAGTATATAATGGCTATTGAAGATCGTTGGGAATGTGGTAATGTGTAATATGGCTTAATCCGTGATGAGGCTTAAATCATAAAAGTACAGGCTCTTAAGCCATGAGACTGTATTTCTTGAGAAACCTGAACTCGTGAGATTACAGGTCGTCTTGGCCCCGCGAAGTTACTGGTTTTTACCTTGATGGGTTTTTTTTTAATTTTTAATTTTATATTGATTTTATGGGACAACTAGGTCCTGACTTGCAAGCAACAAGTTCTTGATGCGATCATAAGTCTCCTTGCTAACGTGGGTATTGATTCTTAAATTTGTTGCTCAAATGTTATCGAGACAGTAGGGAAGACTACTGATTGTTTGCTTGAAGAGACAAGCTCTTATGCTAGTGTGCTGAATGCACGAGAGTGTTTGAGTGATTTGCTTGCTGTTGCTTGGGCCTCCATTCTTGTCGAACTTTAGGTGAAGTTGTTGGGGTTGAAGTCGGTGGTGAGGCTTTCTTCACATTGTTTGATTTTGGCAACCATATGATGGAATTACCATCATAGTATCCTTGTTGTTGAAGCACATGCATAGGGACCCATCTTTGATGAAAATTGTAAACTGGTGGTCGATGTGCTTGGTGCTATTGCTTTCTTCTTTGTGCAAGCTTAGGGGACATTGTGATGCTTTTGGGAGACCAAGCTTTGGTATTTCTTTGGTAGTACCCTTGTGCGTGCAGCAGCAGTGTTTTTGGTACCCACGCTTGATGACTTGGTGGAGTTTTTTAAGGAACTCACATAGGTTTTTGTGGACTGTGTTGTGGAGTACATTTCTTTTTCCTTGGCTTCCGAGTGCTGCATTAGGGAAGAGGCTTCGACTGTCGAGGCACATTTTTTGTGGACAGTGTTGTGGAGTACATTTCTTTTTCCTTGGCTTCCGAGTGCTGCGTTAGGGAAGAGGCTTCGACTGTCAAGGCACCGAAATTTGATTGGCACCTTCATAGTAGCCTTGAGCTACAAGTAGCTGCTTTTCTACCCACATTTTGACACTATTAAGATACCTTGATTGTGGTTATCGTAGTGGGGTTTTCTTTTGGGTTGATGTGGAAGGTTTTGGGCCCTCCTTGACTTTGGTTGGTGCTGAGGCTGCAGGGTTGAGACTCATGGGCATTGTTGATGATGATGAGGCTAGATTCTCTTGTGGAGTTGCTGTCGATGACAAGCCCTTTGAGCATGTGGTTGTCTCCTTTGGTGAGGTTTGTCGGTGAAGATGCATAGGCTCCGGGGTCTTTCCTTTGAGTTCCTTGTTAGAGATAGATGGTTTGTTGGCTGTGGGAACTTCTTCAGAAACATCTATTGATTGCAAGGTTTTGGCATCGAACTTCATAGGTGAGGATGGGGTTGAAGAAGTAGATGCTTTATCGGAGTCGATCGTTTGATGCAAATGGTAGGTCATTGTGTAGAGGGGCTTTTGTGGAAGAGGCTTGTATCCTTTTGTGTTCAGCATCATGGAAATCCATTAAAGCTGGATCCTCTTCCTTGCAGTATGGTATTGTTAACTTTTTGTCATTGACCATCATGATGACTTTATCGCTAGCAAAGCACACTGGTGCTTGGGCAGCAACAGTCCATTTATGCCCAAAGACCAGCACATACTCAACCACAAAAAACTTGCAAAGTGAGAGGGTTAGCTTCAATATATATTGTATGTTCAAAGTACCCCAAACATGGCATGTTCAAGTCTTGTGTAAATGTAATCCTTTCAGGATGTGCCGTGAGTGTTGGTTGACCTAACAAATCCCATAGCTTGAGGGTCATGAGATTGTGTTCTCGTGTTGGATAAAGTTGTGCTTGAGATGTGGTGATTTTATTTGAAATTTCCAATCCCACCAAAATCCTAGGGATCTTTTCAGTAAGATATGTTGGAAGTTCCAGCTCTCGCAAGGTCTCTTCCTCCTGTTAGCAATTTTACATTGCTTGTAGGAGTGTTCAAGGTGACTGTTTGCATGGATTCATCTATTGAATACAACAATTCACCTATTCAAGTTCCGCCAAGGATGACATCATACTCAAGGGAATCTAGGGTAACATGGAATGTAAATTCCATATCACCATCGATTGTTTGAGTAGTGTATCTAAAGTAACTTGGAACTTCAATGTTTTGTCCATTGGTTCCTTTTGCAAGACTATTGCTTGTAGGGATGAGTTTAGGTTGTCCCAATGACACCCAAGTGTCTATTGTCATGATGTTATGACTAGCTTGAGGGGGCTAATCAATGCGCGTATGTGTTAACGTCATTGCTTGTAGGGAAATCCAACCATACCATGATAGAATCTTCCAAAGGAACCATGGGTGTTTCGGTTATTATTTGGCTTCAGATCCCGTTTCTATTTCATACTCCCATTCACTTTCATCCTCATTTTGGCTTTCAGCTTTTTTAAGAGTACCCAATATGTACATTGGCACACTTGGCCCCTCTGACAATTCTTAATGAGGTATGTTTGGAAACTTGCGAATGCTCATAGTCTTGTTTTATGGAGTTCTTTATGTCTTGGTACAACTCAGGTTGAGCCCTTAAAGGTGCAAGTGTTGATGTGATGCTGGCTTTATCATGAGAGAGAAGAACATTCCTCCAAATGAGGTTTTGAGAGACTGTTTTAATCTTGTAAGAGAATTATCAAATTCCTCACATGCTTTCTCAAGCGTATAGTTTGTACAATCTGTTCCAAATGACTCTTCTGTAGAGGTTATGCCTTCCTCTTGAAAGGGGAAGCGGTACTCCTCTAAGCTTTGTATTTTGGTTGTTGTTTTAGGATTGGCATTATGAGGCTCAATCACAACCGGTGACCCTGTAAGACATTCAACCAAGCTAAGCATGCTCTCCTGAGCTTGCTTTTTGCATTTCGTATATGTCATGTGATCATTATTATCCATTTAGGGTGGTTGAGTGGGTTCTAGTTTCTTGATTGGTCTATGTGGTGTATTGAGCAAAGAGTAAGAACTTGTTTCATCCTCACTTAGTGCTGTACTAGAACTTGTTTCATTCTTTGACTTTCTTTGGTTTGTCAATTTTTCATTATGTTTACCCACGACACGAGATTGAATTTTCTTTTTTGGGTTTTTGTATCCTGTGTCGCATATATGGGTGTCGAGGCTTGTGTGGTGGTCTTTGAGGTGGATGCTTCTGCATCATGTATAGCTTTTGTCTCTTTTGTGTTTATGTCCCCTTTTGGGTTTATGTCCTCTACAGGTTCCTTTTCCCTTACTTTTAATTCGACCTTAGTTTCGATAGTTTGTTTTCCCTTGTCTTTCTTGGGTTTAGAAGGTTTTGTTTTCTCTTTTGGGTTCTGTTTTAAAGCATGTTCTTCTACCCCATTATGAGGTATTGTCTTTTGTATTCCTTTTGAATGTTTCTCATGCCTTGGCTTGTAAATGTGTAAGCACATTCCAGGGCACCGTGGACAATTGTGGACAATTGTGCATTTTGTACACTTAAGATATTAAGAGCTGTATTTTGTAAGACGAATTGCATTGACGCAACTCATCTTGGGCAATTTTGGAACATGTGTTCAATGCCACATTAGTTGCAAGGTGTCAGTGACTATGGGCACGGAAGTATTCCAAACTGTGCAGTCTGCCATCTTGTGAGGTCTACGATAATAGAAACACTGAAGTGTTCGATTAACTGCTTCCTAAGCAGTTTCTACTCTTTGGACTGTTTCTGTTTGGTGCACGGGAGAGGTGCACGGGAGATGGAGATTTTGAGTCAATTATGAATGAGGGGGGACACTTTTTAGTATCATGGTCAAAGGTATTACAATATATGCAGTATAGAAGAACAGGTGCCTTGTATGCACAATGAGGATTGGGATGGTCGTAGTAGTGATTACACTCAACATAGGGCATTTCGTTCCTCACTTTAGAGGCATTAGGGATGTCTAGTTTTGAAGGTTTTCACCTCTCTTAGAGATATTGGACTTTGGACGGCCCATCCAAAGTCGAAGAGCTCGATGCTTTTCGATGAGCCCTAGAGCGCCTTCATTAGATATATGGTTTAGGAGATACGGGCCTCCAAATAGGGGTGTTTTCGAGAGTTCTTTTTTTTTTGCCGACGGACCCCTTTTCATGCCGCCGACCGACGGACTTCACAAGTTTTATAATTTTTTTATTTTTTATTTTTTGGACGTGAACTCTAGTTTCGTTGAATTGTAGAAAATGGCTCACACTATAAACCGGGCTTCACGGATTATTAAATTCATTTTTTTAAAACCAACGGACCTCTTTTCACGTTGATGGACTTCACGAGTTTTATATTTTTTATTTTTTTTTGGGGCGTGAACTCTAGTTCCATGAAATTGCAAAAAATGGTACACATCGTGAACCAGACTTCACGGATTATTAAATTCGTTATTTTTTTAACTGACGGATCCCTTTTCACGCCGACGGACTTCACGAGTTATATATATATATATATATATATATATATATATATATATATATATATTGGCATGAACTCTAGTTTCGTGAAATTGCAAAAAATGGCTCACGCCGTGAACCGGACTTCACAGATTATTAAAATCATTTTTTTAAAGGTTCCGTGAACCGTGAAGTTCTCGTGAATTTATTTATTTTTTAGGTTCCGTGAACCGTGAAGTTTTCGCGATTTTTTTTTGGAGTCTAGTGGGAAATAGGAATTTCTCTTTTTTTTTATTTAAAATGGAAGGGATATGGGCATTTTTCCAAAAAGGTAAGTGGGAATTCAAAAATACAACCTTTTAATGACACCCCTTACACCCTTCATAAATGACCCCCAAAATGGACAATTTGACAACTCATAAGCATCTACTCATTAAATGCTCATTAGCCTTAATGAGTTGTGTAAAAAGGTGATTAAAAATTAATCCAAGATTCATCCTTTCGCTAATCTTTCCCTCTTTTACACTAATCAAGGACTCTAATTAACCACTAATCCCAAATTAATTCACACAATTGAGCACATCATTGGATAGAGCAAGGGAATGCTAATCTTTGTGCAGCATCGACAATTGTGTAAATTAATCTAAAATAGGAGATTAATTAGACTCTTAATTATGGTCTCCTCTTATAAGGCAAAATTAAGCAAAGAAAGTCAAATTTCTCCAACTGATGAAAAAATTGATGTGATTAAGTGTTTTGATACATCTAGATGCTCTCAAAACACTCAAAAACACCATTTGCGACTACTCATGCGATCAATTTAGACCCCAATTAACATATTTTCTAATTTTTTGGCCTCTTGAACAATTTTTCGCCCTTAATGACAAAAACCCTTAATTTTTCGCCCTTAATGACAAAAACCAGCCTATTAAGGAAAATTAGTCAAATTCAAGGGTTTTTTTGAAGGTTTTAAATTTTTTTTAGAGAGATTAAGCTACTCCTAATGCTTGCTATGAAAAGATGCAGGGGAGAAAAGAGCTTGAGCTCTTGCAAGCACACACACACTCACAAAACCCTAGAAGAGAACACACAAGGTGAGAAGCTGAAAATCTTCTTCTTCTTCACACAACACTCAACACACCATATACAAAGATAAGAGTACACCATATGAAAAGGTACTCAACCAAATACATACTAGGGTTCTCTACCACAATGCAAAGTAGACCTCACATACCTCAGTATGCGTCTCAATGCATCCAAATGTGACTTTCGAGGAACTTGCATAAACTGACTCACCAACCCAATAGCATAGCTCAAATCTGGCCTGGTGATCGTCATGTAGATCAAGCTTCCTACTATGCACCTATACATAGTAGGATCCTCCTAAATCTCTCCTAAATCTGCACTCAACTTGCCATTCTGATCCAATGGCACTGAAATAGACTTACAACCTGTCATACCATACTTGGACAACATGTTCAAGCCATACTATCTCTGCAGTAATCCAATACCATGTGGTGACCTAATCACCTCAATGCCCAAGAAATATCTGAGCTCCCCCAGATCCTTCATCTCAAACTTCTGTCTAAGCAAGATCTTTACATCAAAGATCTCTACATCATGATCCCACGTAATGATCAGGTCATCTACATAGATGACAACAAGCACAACCCCTCTATCACTGTGTCTCACATACAGCGAGAAATCTGCATTGGCTACATAAAAGCCAATAGTGACAAGATATTCAGAAATGTTGTCCGACCATGCTCTTGGTGCTTGTTTTAAGCCATACAACGCTTTCTTCAACCTCCAAACATGCTCGGGCGGGGTGACTCACATCCTCATAACCAGGTGGCTGCAACATATACACCTCTTCCTGCAAATCCCCATGCGAGAATGCATTCTTTTCGATGTAAAGACCATTGCTTTGACGCAGCCACTGCTATCACAACTCTCACTGTTGCCATCTTGGCAACTGGGCTGAAAGTTTCCTCATAATCAATGCCATATGTCTGCGCATATCCTTTGGCTACCAATCTAGCCTTGTACCTAGGTGCTTATGCTTCCATCACTGTTATGTATTACTTTGTACACCCACTTGCATCCAATGGCTTTCTTGCCTTCAGGCAATTGCACTAAATCCCAAGTCTCATTTCCATATAGTGCATCCATCTCCTCGTCCATAGCTTTCTCCCAACACACATTTCCAACAGTCTCATCAATGCATGTGTGCTCTACAACCTGTACAACTTTTGCCATGTATGTATAGTGATGTGCCACATAACGATCATAGGTAAACCTCTGCACAAGATTCTTTACTCTCCCAGATCTTCGCAGCTTTGCGTTCATGGCTTCCATAGTCCTCTTTACGCCAGGTGTTCTCATAGCTGGTATCCCAAGATCCTCATCAAGGTTCATCTCTGAGCCACTAGACTCTCCATCAATATGAGAATGCCCTGTAGAAATGTCAGGCATACTAAGGGGCTCAACCACTTTCTCTTTGCCTTTATGTGATGTACTAACCACATTTGCAGGACTGGTATTATGACGCAGCCTGCCACTCCATGGTCTATGAACTGGACCACTAGATGAGGACTCTCTTGGTCCACTCAAAGACTGTGATTGCTGACTTGCATTCTATGCAACCACATTTCCACTCACATCAGCCCCAATAGCTTCTTTTTCAACAGCATACCAGCTTCTCATCTCATCAAAAACAATATCCCTGCTTACCCTCAACTCACTTGTAGCAGGGTTATAACACCTGTATCCCTTTTGCTTAAGGGAATATCCAATAAACACACATTTTTCAGCTTTTGGATCCAGCTTAGTTCTCAGCTCATCTGCCACATGCACATATGCAATGCATCCAAAGACTTTCAGATGAGACGAATCAGGTTTTCTGCCAGTAAACCTCTCCTCTGGAGTTACATCATGTATGGCTGCAGTTGGAGTCCTGTTCATGATGTAAACTACTGTAGAAACAGCCTCATCCCAATAGCTATGCGGCATATTCTTCTCTCCCATCAATGCTCGTGCAATCTCAGTAATGTGCTTGTTTTTTCACCTAGTAATTCTATTTTATTACGGAGTGTATCTGCATGTAAACTGTCTTTGAATATCATTCTTCTTCAAAAATTCAGAGAACTCATTGGAGAAGTACTCTCCCCCTCCATCTGACCTTAGGCACTTTACATATTTCCCTGTTTGCTTTTCAACCATAACTCTGAAATTTTGAAAATGAGTGAACACCTCACCCTTCTCCTTCATGAAGTATACCCACACTTTCCTTGTGTGGTCATCAATAAATGTCACATAATACCTGCAGCCTCCCATAGACATGGTCTTTGTAGGACCCCATACATCCAAATGCACAACATCTAGTGCATTTCTGGTCACATTTCTGTCATGTGGAAATACATGCTTTGTTTGCTTTCCAAATTGGCATGCTTCACATATTTTCTGCATACCTTCAACTTTAAACTTTGGCAGCCCTGTCACAATTCCTTTAGTCTACATAGACTTCATTCTCTGCACATTCACATGTCCAATTCTTTGATGCCAAATGTCTGTGTCTGCAACAATTCCTGAACCATTTGCAAACATCGCAGCACTCACTTCATGCATGTTTACATTCAATGTAAACATTCTGCCCTGTTGTCTTTTGCAACCAACCTGCACTTGTCTTTAAAGTCTTCAATATAACAACCATCAGGGTTAAACCAAACCTACAAACCCTACTCAATCATCTGGCCAACTGAAACCAGATTCTTTGTTATGTTCGGAACATGAAGTACATCTGCAAGGTACCTCACTTTGCCATCCTGCATAGACAATGGCACATCTCCAACATGGGCAATTGGATGAGCAGTGTCATCCCCTGTTTCCACAAAACCTGGTCTTTCAAGGTTTTTCATCTCCTTGAACCACTTCCCCCCATGACTTGTCATGTGGTTTGAAGCACCTGAATCAACATACCATACATCATCTTTATGTGCAGCTTCAACATTTTTAGACATGGCATTAACGACATGCTGCATAACAAACAACCTTTCATTATCCTCATTGTTTCTGCTCGAGGATGCATAGTTGTTTTACTGCGATTTTCCATTTTGCATGTCAGCCTGCTTCTTATAACAATTTGCCTGCACATGTCCAGGCTTACCACAATAAAAGCATCCACGTGTATCATTATACTGCCTTTGCCAATTTCTACGACCTCTTTGACTCCCCCTGCCTCTGAATTGGCCTCTTCCACCTACGTGTTGTTGTTGTTGTGAATTCTGGGACTGTTGTTGTTGCTGCTGCTGGCCATAATTCTGATTACCTGTTCGGCCACCTCCTTGGCCGTGTCCACAGCCTCCTCTACCTCGTTCTCTTCCTGAACTTGTGTAGAAGGCCTGTTGCTCTGAACTATTTTTGTTTTGTGAAGACTATTGGTCTTCACCACCCAAGCTCTTCTCTTCTATAATCAACATAGACACCAAATTTGTGAAATTGGGAATGTTTTCCCGAGTCTGAATAGACGTCTTAAATGTGGCCCGAGACCACGTAGACAGACTTCCACCTTATCATCATCATCTGCAAAAACACTAATAGATGCAAGGGATTCCACAATACCCTTGATCTTCAATGCATAGTCATTCACAGACACTCTTTTTCTCCACAGTATGAAGTTCATTCTTCAATTGCATCTTGTGTGCCTTGGTATTCGTTTTATAGAGTTTTACCAAGGTATCCCACGCCTCCTTGGGGGACTTGGCATCCTATATGTGCCCAATCATGGTGTCCTATATACTGATAGAGAGCCAATACATAACTTTTCTGGTTCTCTGGTTCCAATCCTTGAACTCTTTCACATCTGCAGCAGTCAGATTGATCTCCGGTGCCTCTTCATGCTCACCTTATATGTAGTCCCAGTAACCCTTTCCCATCAGAAAATTTGTCAACCTGAACCTCCAAGCATGGAAGTTATTCTTGTCAAGCTTCTCAGCAACAATCTGGTTTATGCCATCATTTGACATCTTGCCAGACACACAAATTTACCAGAAAAAACAGCACTCTGGTTTGTCCTGCACAAACTGCTATATTTTTTGCAGCGGTACTGTACTATACTCAAATGTCACAGCCAGTGACCTCAATGTGCATACATACACCCAATGGTAATAGTTTTACCTCCTTCTTGCAACACACACAATGTCTGCACAACCAATCTATCTTCCTGTAGTTCTTAAAATAGAGTTCTGCAGAGAATCAATGACTTACCCGTAGTACTCGAAATCACCTGCTTTTTGAAAAAACGGAGGTCGTAACGCACCCGAAAGGCGTTATTGGCTCGAAAAATATCATCCAATGAGATAATATAGATGTTCTATAGCTTTACTCCCGTGAAGAAAGCTCCTCAATCAGAGATCGTTTGCCAGTGCCTCCCGTAGAGCTCCCGACAAGGGTGTAGTCGATCACCAACACAAATGGGGAAGAGTAGATGAAGCTCTTACCCTCGTACCGCTTCCTGTGCTTCTCTTGCTTGCAGCTCAGCCCTTAGCAGGAACCAGGCTCTGATACCATGAAAAGATGCACGGGAGAAGAGAGCTTGAGCTCTTGCAAGCACACACACACTCACAAAACCCTAGAAGAGAACACACAAGGTGAGAGGCTGAAAATCTTCTTCTTCTTCACACAACACTCAACACACCATATACAAAGATAAGAGTACACCATATGAAAAGGTACTCAACCAAATACATACTAGGGTTCTCTATAGTGTGAACCCAACTAAATGAGCTGGCGCTATAACTATACCAGTCTCTAGAATGGCTGTCACACAACCTGTCATCCCACTGGCCGCATATCACCCATGATCTCACCAATCATGCCAGTGGTGTAAGTGTGGGGCCTATTCCCCAGTGTCCACCGCCTCACTAGATAAGCTCAATATCTCAATAGCTAACACTCTAATCCAAATAATTTCAACAACAAACACACAATTAAACTATAATTAATGATCTTAGTTTTATGTTTAACGCTAAAGAGAGCTAACATTCACTAAAAATTACATTCTATTACATTGTTTGATGCAATGGATGCAAACTAAGCCTAATACAAACTATGTGCAAGCCCTAAGAATATGAAAAACCATAAAAACAACAACAAAAACAACAAATTAATCTAAAAATTTAAGTAAAAAGCATTCTTTTCAAAAACAAAAAAAAGAGAGCTATTCTACACCAAATCTCACACAAATCACCATCAAATCCACATTTTTTCACGGGAAACCATTAATCAAGATAATGGACAATGGGTTATGTGTAGATTAGAGGCAAAACGATGGAAAAAGCCAAGGGATGGCTCCCCGACAACGGCACCAAAAATGTTATAGCTTACCCTAACCCTCCTGGAAACACATCCAAAAAGAGATTACCTTTGGTGAACTGCAACTGTCACGTGAGGATCTTTCCAATGGCCGAGCTCATAACCCTTGAGGTCTCCAAGCTCTACAACTCCTTGAGAAGCAATTCCACCGCACCTCTCACGAGCGTTGTCACACCGCCGCATTGCACTACGAATACTCGTCCCTCTCTCACCTCACTTCACTCACACACACTCACTAGCATGTATTAGGGAGAGAGATTAGCAAGAGGATTGAGCAAGAGCAAGACTCATTTGCACAATGGGAGAGTATGTTGTATTATAAGAGATATTCACTTATATACATGGCCATAAGTGTTCACACTCACTTAAACTGTGGCAGCCAGGCAGGCACTTTAGGCTCATAAGAGGCCTAAAACACCATATTAGATAATTTGGGAAAAATCCCATTCCCATTTGAAAAATGGAAGCATGGTGAACTTGTCCAAAAGTTTGTCAAAACCCCCTCATGTGACATATCATCAGAAAGATCTTGAAGAGTAGAATCTAAATCTATGATCTCCGACAAATTTGGAGTTAGTATGTTTAAGATATGTCCAAAACTATATGGATCCCAAAATGTGAGATTTTTCTCAAATTACCTAATATTGACTTCTAATGCTATTACACTAACTACTCTCATAATATATCTATGAAGTATATCACTTAGGACTTCATCCTAACTTGTTACCACACGCTCTTGAAGTGGCAATAGCCATAAATACTCTGTCACACCATTACGGGCGCCCATCCACTATTGCTTCATATATTGAATGTATGACCCTCTGGTGTATCTACCGTGACTCTTTGATGTAAGATAATGGTGGTAGCTCTTGTTAATCCTACAATTGGATTAACAGAGGGCAAGGCCTATGACCGAGCGGCCATAAGGTGTCTATTCACTTGGATTTATCAATTAAATAATGACGACATGTCCTATGATAGAGGTGTTGAAATATATGATGTACAAGTGATAAAGGGTAAGAGAAATAGGTCATGTAGGTGTGAAGACACCCCAAATAAAGTGGGCATGTAGGTGAAAAAGGGATTTAGGGTTAGCCCAACCCTAGTCCTTGGTGAACCCTATATAAAGGGCAGGAAGCTTCACTTTTTGTAACACAAGTAACACAACACTTGAGGGTGAAGGTTAAGCTAACTTTGGAGTGGCTGAAATAGAAGGTAATATAGAAGCTTTCTATACATCTTGTATTCTTGCTCTCTCTCATATATGTTGCTCTATCTTTCCATCAACTATTGCTTCCGTTGTGCATACTCCCCATTATTTTAACATGGTATCAGAGCCTTGCAAAGGCTAAGTTCCCCCTCAATCCCCTTTTTCTTTCTCTCTCACTTTCATAAGCCATTCACATCCTCATCATCATCAAGAAGGACGGTGGTAGAAGAAGGTGAGAAGCAAAAAGGCGTCAAGAAGGAAGGCGACAAAAGAGCTTCGTCAAAGAGGAGATTCTCATCATCAAATTCAAGATCTTCAGCAAAGTGAAGCGAGAACGCGGGAAGAGAAGAATGAAAAAACGCAAGCACAAATGGTAAAATTTTTGGTTTCTTCCGTCAAGATTTTCGACCATTGTTTCCGTCAATCTGGTTCAGTCCATCGATATCTCTCTTTGGAGCCTTGGAGACTTGAAGAGGAAGCATTGAAGCTTCTTTGGAGAGTTCTTGGGATGTGAGACTCAAGGTAGAAGACATAAACAAGGGAAAAAAAAACGCAAGTCATCTGCAATTTTTCGTCGCTCTGCGTTTTTCCGTCGGCCATCACCGTCCATCTCACAGATTTCGTCCGTCTGCGTTTTTCGTCACCGTCAACGATCCGTCCATCGCTTGGCTTGCCGCCTTGTATATGGTTGTAGGTGTTGGTTAAGCAACACCTTGGTGAGAGCGGCAGTGTAACATTAAGCCGACAGCAGCGCATCATCGTTGCGAACAGCAGCATCAAAACGCAGCAAGTTGTCGTCCGTCCGTTCGTCCGTCGCCGTCGTCCGTCACCATGTTACTGTGGTAAACAACATTGTGGTTGCAACAACACAAGGCACCCTTAGTAGCACGTAGCCGGCATCAACGACAAGCACGGCTCAGAAAGAAAAAAAAGAATCGCATTTCCACCAAAGGTTTACAAACCTTTGTTTTGATTTTTTATGAAGGTTTTTTTAAGAAAAGAAAACCCACTCCTTTATTAAGGTTTTTGAAACCCTTCAAAAGCCTCTCCTTTTTTCAACCTTTCTACAAAGGTTTTCTCAACTCTTTCTCAAGGAGATTCAAGAGGGCTCCTGTTTATCAAAATCAAGAAGTCTTCTTTGTTCATCAAATCAACCTTGAATTATTTTTCGCCTTGTAAACGGAGTTAGACACTGCCCTTGTGTTGATAAACAAGTGGTAAGACTTCTCCTAAATCAATGTCCACATTGGTATATGTATTTATGCATCATGATGAAGTGGAAGGTGGAAGCAAGAAGCATATTAAGAAGCACATACATAAGCTATTGAAACATGGGTGGCAGCCTTGTGTTAGTCTATGTGGCAATTGGACTAAGGAAGCTAGCATGATTGGAAGGAGACATGTACGCATGAAGCGTGTCTACCATGAGAAAGAATTGGAGAAAGGATTGGAGAAGCAAGAAGATGCAACCAATGAAGCCAATGTAATGAAGAATGGTACATCCAAATCCCACTTGAAGATTGTCTTTTGCAAGAAGATGGTTTGGGACTCTCCTAGAGGTCAAGGATAGTCTCAAATTTTTTTTCCTTTTTTGGTGATTTTTTATCATAGTGAGAGGAGTGTTGTGCATGCCCCCGAAGACTAGAGCTTCTGGAGGTGATTCACCCCTTCATTCCCCTCTTCGAACTAGTCATAGGGTTCTTCCTCGTTCCCTTACTCTTCCCTCAGCATCTTCCTCTTCTAACCCTATGGCAGCTCCAGGGCCAGAGCCATTGGCTACTGTCCTTAACCGCATGCAAGTTAAGCTACCAACCTTCAAAGGTACCATCACTAAAGATGGGGAAGACCATGTGCGGAGGTTCCTCACTATGTGTGACTCAAGAGGTCTCAACCGAGATGATGCACGCTTGGTCTTGTTCTCGACAACACTGGAAGAAAGTGCTCACCGGTGGTACAGTCAATTTCCCATCAACCACTTCCCGAATTGGGCCACCCTCAGGCTACAGTTCTTGGCTACCTTTCGGCCAAGGAACTACTTCGACCTCATCTCACTGAAGAGCTCAACCAACTCTCCATGAAGGCGGGGGAGTCAATGGCCCAACTTGTCACAAGAGCTAAAGTTTTGGTCGCTCGGCTACCCCAAGATCCTGGAAACTACATGCTACAACAGTGGGTGCTTCAAGCACTCCCTACTCAAACGGCGATGAATATGAGAGATACTTTTCCACCCCAAGGCACCCTGCAAGACTTCCAAGACAGAGCTAATGCTCGCCTCATGGCAGAGCATAGTACCTCTTGGTCCCCACTTATCCCCCGGCATGTCTTCGGCTCCTCCAATTATTCCTCTAGCCCCGATGGTAGCTTTTACACCCGCTTCCATGGACGAGCTAGCCAAGCTCAAGAAGGATCTTGAAGATTTCAAAAGGTCACAACAAGAGGACGCGACCGTGGCAGCGCTTAGGAAGGAGATTGAGCAGCTCAAGGTCAAAGATCCCAAGACGAGTCCACGGTGCCCGGCATGTAGCTCGCAAGGCCATCTTCCAAATGATTGTCCCTCCAAGAAATATTACTCATTTTGCTCAAAGGTGGGCCATGAGGACAAGGAGTGTTACTACCTCAAGGGATTGTGCCTTATGCAACAACTTAAGCAAGGTGCCTCCCCACTTAATCCCTTTGCTAAAGACTACATGGTGACCCCAACCAGTAGTGCTTCAACTCCTAACCACCAACCAAACCCAACACCCTTCTTGAACCCTCAATCAGCCCCCCAATCCCAAGCTTATAATAACCCTGCCCCCACTGGTCCCTCCTACTTGTTGCTACCCCACATACCCTTCCCACAAGGAGAGGCGGGCAGAGCACCTCAAGGCTCGGGAAGAAGCCTTGCCAGTAGAATAGATACCAACTGGCTAGACGAAGGAATGCATTGGTGATTTCCCTCTAGACAACACCCCAGCCCAGGACCCCTTAGCTCTCCATCAAGTAGCACTCAGCACCGACCACTTACCACGAGGAGGTGAGAGAGCTGAACCTGGGCACAACAGAGGAGCCACGCCCCATCTTGGTGGCAGCTTGTTGGGTCTGGGAGGACCCTTCCACTCTGCAGAGAATCACCAAATTTTTCAAAGAGCACCAAGATGTGTATGCATGGACTTACAAGGATCTCCCAGGGATAGACCCAACCATTTGCCAATCACAGAATTCCACTCAAAGAAGGCAGTCAGCCAGTCAGGAAGGGCATTTACCGCATGAACCCAAAATATTCTGAGGTAGTGAAGAAAGAGCTGGACAAGATGGAAGAGGTAGGTATCATCGTTCCCATTGAGCACTCTGACTGGTTGTCACCTATAGTGGTGATTCCAAGAAAGTAGACCAACAAGATCAGAATATGTGTCGACTTTAGACCCCTCAATCAGTGCACAATCAAAGATGGGTTTCCTTTGCCTTTCATAGAGCATGTTTTAGAAGATGTGGCATGCCATGTGCTTTATTCTTTCATGGTTGGGTTCAGCGGCTACAACCAGGTAGTGATTGACAAGAAAGATTAGCTCAAGATAGCATTTGTCACACAATGGGGAACATATGCCTACAAGATGATGCCCTTTGGTCTTTGCAATGCCCCAGCCTCATTCCAGAGGACTGCCACTAAGATTTTCCAGGATTATTTAAATGATTTTTTACGCATCTTTTTGGATGACTTCTCTAACTTCAGTAGGAAAAAAGGCATGCTTAGGGTGGTGGTTCTAGAGGAACACCTACCTCAACTCACTTTGGTGTTCTTGAAGTGCAAGGTATCCAGTCTCTGCCTTAACCCCTTCAAGTGCCACTTCCTTGTGGGTCATGGTGCCCTTCTGGGTCACATCATCTCGGCCGATGGTCTTTCCCCCTGATCTTGACAAGATCATCGTTATTCTCAGGTTAGGCCCCCGTCCAATCCTAAAGGTGTGCAGGAGTTGTTTGGGCATATAGGCTACCAGCATCGGTTTGTCCGCATGTATGCATATATTTGTTTTCCACTCAACCATTTGCTCCACTTGGATGTTCCCTTCCATTGGGGCCTCGATCACGATAGAGCCTTCACTTTTCTCAAGTACATGCTAGTGCATGCTCCCATCCTCATCACTCCGAATTGGGAGTTGATCTTCCATGTGCACACGGATGCCAGTGCAATAGCAGTAGGAGCAGTACTAGCGTAGCCAGATGTGGATCTAAAGATGGATAGGCCTATTCACTATGCAAGCAAGCAGCTCAATCGGGTAGAGAGAAACTACTCCACCACAGAGTAGGAGGGTTTGTTGGCCATAGTCTACTCATTTCAAAAATTCAGGCATTACTTATTAGGGCATCACTTTGTGGTGAAAGCAAGGGTGTCTATTAAAATAGACTTGTCAAGTTAATAATGAGGACAAGGCCTATGACCGAGGGGCCATATGCTGTCTAATTACATGGACTTGTCAAGTAAAGCACGATGGCAAGGCCTATGACTTGATTGCAAGAGGCCTATGACCAGGGGGCCATATGGTGTATATTCAATTGGACTTGTCAAGTAAATCATGAGGATAAGGCCATGACCAAGAGGCCATAGGGTGTTTGTTCGCTTGGAGTTATCAAAAGTAAATAATGAAGGTAAGGCAAGTGACCAATGGAGCCATATGGTGTCCATTCACATGGACTTGCCATGTTAAGAATTAAGGATAAGGCATATGACCAAGGGGCCCTACAGTGCCTATTCACACCGACTTGCCAAGTAAAGCATGAGGGCAAGGCTCATGACCAATGGGGCCATAAGTCATCTATTCAAACTACTGGTGATTTGCTAGATGATCTCTTCTTTGGTGGTGGTAGAGACATTTTCTTAGCAAATGCATTAAAAAATGTCTTAAAACTAGAATGGTATATAGTTAACTTATAGAATGGACTTGATTACAACAGGCCTATGACCAAGGGGCCATAGGCTGTTTATTTAAACTTCATTATAAAACATATAGGACTTGATTACAAGAGGCTTGTGACCAAGGGGCCATAGGGTGTCTATTCCAAGAACTTGTTACGTAAATAATAAGGGCAAGGCCTGTGATGACTAAGTGGCCACCCATAGGGTGTCTATTCACTTGGACTTGTCAACTAAATAATGAGGATAAGGTTTATGACTAAGATGCCATAGGGTGGCTGTTTAGTTGGACTTGTCAATTAAATATGTAGGATAAGGTCTATGAGGCCATAGGATGCCTATTCACACCCATTTGTCAATCAAATATATGAGGGCAAGGCCTATGACCAATGGGACCATAGGGAATTTATTCAAAAAACAAGATGATAAGGCCTATAATGAATAGGTTATGGGAGGATTTGACCGGGAGGCCATAGGGTGTGTATTAAGATAGATTTACATAGGGAGGCCATAGGGTGTGTATCAATAAGTAAAGAACAAAGGCAAGCACAAGGGTGCTTATTCACATAGAATTGACAAGTTAAAAATGGGAAAAGGCCCATTGACCAAGGTTCCATAGGGTGTCTATTCAAAATTGATTAAGGCCTATCTTGATTACAAGTAACTATGACCAAGGGGACCATAGGGTGTATATTCAATTGTACTTGTCAAGTAAATCATGAGGACAAGGCCTATGACCGAGCAGCCATAGGTGTCTATTCACTTGGACTTGTCAACAAGGCAAGTGACCAAGGGGCCATAGAGTGTCTATTCACATGGACTTGTCAAGTAAAGAATGAGGATAAGGCTTATGGCCCCTTGAAGGCCTAAGACCAAGGGGCCATAAGGTTCCTATTCACACCGACTTGTCAAGTAAAGAATGAGGGCAAGGTCTATGACCAATGGGGCCATAAGTCCTCTATTTATACTTGATTATAAGGTCTACAATAATTGGTTATTAAGTGCCTATGAGGGCAAATCCTAGGATCGGGCCATACAGTGGCTATTCACATGTATGGACTTGTCAAGTAGAAACTAAGGTTAAGACCTACAAACAAAGGGCCATAGGGTGTCTATTCAAACTTGATAATAATAAGCCATATAAGACTTGATTACAAGAGGAATATGACCAAGGGGCCATAGGGTGTCTATTCATACTTCATTATAAGGCCTATAGGACTTGACTACAAGAGGCCTATAGGACTTGACTACAAGAGGCCTATGATCAAGGGGGCATAGGGTGTCTATTGAAATGGACTTATCAAATAAATAATGAGGAAAAGGACCATGATGGAGGGTTTAGGGTTTAGGGTTTAGGGTTATAGGACTATAGGACTTGACTACAAGAGGCCTATGATCAAGGGGGCATAGGGTGTCTATTGAAATGGACTTATCAAATAAATAATGAGGAAAAGGACCATGATGGAGGGTCCATAGGGTGTCTAATTAAATGGAATTATTAAGTAAAAATAATGGTAAGGATTACGACTGAGGGGCCATGGGATGTCTATTCAGACTTATTTATAAGGCCTCTAGAACTTGATTACAAGATGTATATGATTAGGAGGCATAGGGTGACAGTTCAATTGGACTTGTCAACAAGTAAGGCATCAAGACAAGGGCTATGATTGAGGGGGCATAAGGTGTGTATTTAGACTTGATCACATGGGCTTGTCAAGTAAAGAATGAGGGTAAGGCTTGTGAACAAGGGGCCATAGGGTGTCTACGCACATGGAATTGTTAGTAAATAATGAGGGCAAGGCCTTTGGTCGATAGTCCACATGGTGCTTATTCACATGGAATTGACAAGTAAAGAATGGGAGAAGGCCTATGATCAAGGGGCCATAGGGTGTCTATTCAGAATTGATTATAAGCCTAAAGGTAAGGCCTATGACCAAGCAACCATAGGGTGTTTGTTTGCTTAGACTTGTCAAGTAAATAATGATGGTAAGGTAAGACCAAGGGGCCATAGGGTGTCTATTCACAGGCACTTGTCAAGTAAAGAATGAGGATAAGCGTATGACCAAGGGGCCGTAGGGTCTCTATTCACACCGACTTGTCAAGTAAAGAATGAGGATAAGGCCAATGATCGATGGGCCATAGGATTCCCATTCACACTGACTTGTCAAGTAAAGAATGATTGCAAGTCCTATGACAAAGGGGCCATAGGGTGTCTATTTAAACTTGGACTTGTCAAGTATATAATGAGGGCAAGACCTCTAGCTGAGGGGTCATGGAGTATCTATTATTCAAATGGACTTGTCAATTATATAATGAGGACATGTGCTATGACAAAGTGGGCAATAGGGTGTCTATTCAAACGGACTTGTGAAGTAAATAATGAGGACAAGCATTGTATGTATTCAATTGGACTTGTTAAGTAAATCATGAGGGAAAGGCCTATGACCAAGCGGCTATAGGTGTCTATTCACTTGGATTTGTCAATTAAATAAAAAATGAATGTACAAAAAAATATAAGGAGAGTGATCACATTAGAGGATTTGCACAATCAACAATGTGAACACATGCTCCAAAATTATTATTGGCTATGGCAAAAATAACATTGCCTAGTATACTGTATTCACATTAGAGCATGAACTAATTAAGACATATGTAATTCAAACTTAAGCAACTCAAGATATGCCGAATATTTGCTATCATAATATACAATTCAAATCCATAAATGTCCATGAGGAAGAATGTCCATACCAATTGGCATTGTACATATCAAAAATTAAATTAAAATTTACAAATGCCATAGCAGCTATGTAACCAATCCAGTTGTTGAGATCTTAGACACAAAAAGACCTTCGCATTTGTGTTGCTTGAAAGCCTTATCACAATTTTGCTTTTCTTGAGAAAAAATAAATAACTCAACATTGAATACACATCACATTGAATTCAAATTCCTTCAAGCCAATGCAATACAAACCACATTTACTTACTTGTTGTTATCTAGGTACTTTAAAGTAGCTATCTACTTAGTTTGTTGTTGTCAAGAAATATTTTGACCAAGAGAGATTGCAAATTTTAAAACATAATCTCATTTGGCCATGGGATCACTTAAAAAAGTTTGACAATTTTCCACATCAAAATATTGGTATGATTAAGTCATCCACCTGGTTGAGAATAAGGCTAACCCTATGGCCATGCAATCATAGGGTTAATAGAGCTAGAGAAATTCATGGTCTAGAAGAGCAAGGATGACCGTTGGCTGATAGTGCAAGAAGGCAATAATAGTGCGAGAGAGCTTGTAAATTTGAAAACATAACCTAACTTTGCCATTGGGATGATTCCAATTTTGACAATTTTCAACATCAAAATAATAAAACGACTTAGCCATCCAGATGGCCAAGAGAGATTAGTGACCCTATGACCATGTGGCCATAGGTTAAATAGAGCTAGAGGATTGCAAAATTGCATTCATAACGTCATTTGGCGTAAATTCGAGGAATTTGCTTAGCAACAAGGATAACCCTTTCCTCATAGCACAAATAGTGCTAGAGATCACTATTAGTGCTAGAGAGCTTGCAAAGCTCGGTAAATTTGAACATCAAAATATCGAATGACTCGGATATCCACATGGTTAAGATCGATTATGTATAGATTGACACATGGTTAAGATCGATTATGTATAGATTGACACTATGACCCTACGAGAGTGCGGGCACGAACACAGACACGGGTTGCTTTTTCTGCGGTCAGGCATGAGCCATATAGATGGTTGAGAGGCTTGGCCATATAGATGGTTGAGAGAGATTAATGACCCTATGACCCTGTGGCCATAGGGTTAATAGAGCTAGAGGGATTGCAAGATTGCATCCATAACATCATTTGGAGCCAAGTCAAGAATCTATGGCCGCACGGTCTCATAGGCTTAATAGTGCTAAACAATCCTACTCTTCTACTCTAATTCAATAATCTACATTCAAATTTCCAAGCAAGACGCACGCTAGACGCAAGGCAGGATCGTCAAAGATGCACATAGCACGTATACAAGATGCAAGACATAAGCCGCACAAGTAAGCAAATCTTGATTTCATGCTTTGCTAATTCAATTTGGTAATGGTAGCTTAACACCATAATAAACAAAATAGAAAAAAACTTGACGAGATGGGTATGTGGCCTCCTTTGTAATGGCACAATACCCCCTCTTTTTGTCTTATTTACACCATGCCTCTGCCATTTGAAGATGCCTTTTCAAAATTGTGTGTGGCCCTTAAGGCCTCCTTTATCCCTTTCTTCTCTAAGCGTTTTATTTTGATACGCTATTTTCTCTCTTTGATATTATCATTTGTAGAAGGTGTTAGGATATTATCATTCAAAATGAAGGAGTTTTATTATTATTAAAAATGAAGGCATTTTTGTATTTTTTAGAAAAAAAAACGTGGTGCAAAAGAACAGAGATTATGTAGAGGGCGGGAGAGTAGGTAGGAGAGGAGGAGAGGGCGGGTAGGAGCCACGGGAGAGTAGGTAGGAGAGGAGGAGAGGGCAAGTAGGATCTGTGCTATAAGTTGTTTTGGGCGGAGGTGAGTGGGAGGAGGGAGGGGAGGAGGACGGGTAGGAGAGTGCGGGTAGGAGGGGAGAGGGTGGGAGGCCAAGTGGAGAGGAGGAGAGGGCAGCTGAGAGAGAGAGGGCGGGTAGACTAGGGATAATAGAGAGGAAGGCCGGGTAGAGAGGAGGAGAGGACGACCGAGAGGGAGAGTGCGGCTGAGAGAGAGAGGGCGGGTAGACGAGGGATGGCAGAGAGGCAGGCCGAGAGCGGATGGCGTCAGCTGCACAGAAGTCGCAAGAGAGAGCAAAAGATGGGTGGCTATCGCACGCAGAGAGAGAGTAGTTAGCGCCTCATTGCGCGCTTGAGGTAACCAGCCAGCTCCACCATGGTATTAACCACAACGCACCAAACGACTGCAGGTAGTTGGCTGCTGCCCAGGTTCGCACACAGAGTAGTGGGCTCCTAGCCTCCTTGCTGCGTGCTTAAGGCGACCAAAGATTTTACCAAGGTTTCAAGGGTGACGCCCCCCTAAAATGATAAGGTTTCAATATATATGTATGTTTATATATAATAAATATTCTTTATCCTATTGAAGATGCATTTTCAAATCCAATTTCTCATATTATATGTCAATATTTTAATAGAATGGGAGTCTTTATTTAAAAATATATATATAATTTGTCTTTAGCTTGGAGATGAAGCCCCCATGAAAGGGGGGTGCTTCAAGAGATTTTTTTTAAAGCCCAAGGCTAGGCTTTAAATTTAAGGCCCAGAGTGGGGTGTTGTTAAACGGATGCCCCACGTAATCTTTCAAAAATGCCCACCATGAAAAACGAAATGCTACAATTTACAACTTACTAATGACTCTACTCCAACAACTTACGTACATCCCCACCATGTCCGTGCTCACTCCAACAACTTAAGTACATCCCTACCATGCCTGTGTGTGCACCACCCATTATCAAGTCCCACTATCCATAGCTTGCCAATGATTTGTGAGTTGGCAAACTAAGCGATGATCTAAATAGCGACTCTAGAGAGAGTCTCTACACCGAGGCACTAACGTAAAAAAGAGCCTATGCGTGCCTTAGCCTACATGTCTCAGCCCTAAATGTATCATGTTGATGACCTATTAGCCCAGGAGAAACAAGCAGCTTGCTCTCAATTATGGATGAGAGAGAAGGAGAGTGCTTCGAGCAATGGTCAAAGTGGCTATTAATTAATCGCCAATTTTGTTATCATTTTCGAGGCATTTTGCGCTTTCACTAACAAAAGTTCTTTTTTTAATCAATAACTTTTTATTTTGTATAGAGCTACACCTCTCGCTTAGAGAAAAAAATGAATGTACAAAAAAATATAGGAGAGTGATCGCATTAGAGGATTTGCACAATCAACAATGTGAACACATGCTCCAAAATTATTATTGGCTATGGCAAAAATAACATTGCCTAGTATAAATTGTATTCACATTAGTGCATGAACTAATTAAGACATATGTAATTCAAACTTAAGCAACTCAAGATATGCCAAATA